>NC_090746.1:121178996-121181496 GCF_036898095.1 Palaemon carinicauda | reverse complement strand
GCTCGTGCCCCAACCAACGACTTCTACAGCCACTTACTGCCGCCCCTCGGCCGCAGTGTTGCTACTACCACTCCAGATTTGGGCTGCCGCGAAGAGATGTGCCAAGGATTGTCAGTGGCCAAAAAACGCTCGTGGCGGTGGCCTCCCGTGTCTCTAATCTTTCCTTTTTACATGATGCAGGAACGGGCATGCGATTTTTGGTAGACACGGATGCTAGTCGTTCTCTTTTGCCAAGTAAATTCTTCAGGACACGATGTAGTCTGTTAAAGTCTGCAGACCTCTGCCTGGTAGTTGCCAACGGATCTGTGATACCCACCGATGGTCACGAAAACCTCACATTATCGTTTGGAAACGGAAAATTTAATTGGAAGTTTCTCGTTGCTGACGTCACATTGCCAATCCTCGGTGCTGATTTCCTCTCTCATTTCGACCTTCTGGTCGATGTTGCCCACCGACGATTGGTCAACACAGACTTGTACTTGTCGACAACTCTTCAACCGTACCCCTCCAACCTCGGTCTCCACATCAGCACACCCACGGATGCCTACGCCCACCTCCTCACGTCACACCCGGAAGTTTTCCGTCCAGAAGTTCACCAAACACCCAAGGCTCCTGCCAAACATGGTATTTATCACCATATCAAGAAGACAGGACCCCAAGTCTTTGCCAAATTCAGATGTCCGGCGAAATGGAAGAAATGGGCCTATGCCAGAGGGCCTCCAGCCCATGGTTGTCACCCTTACACATCGTCCTATTACAGGCACCTGAACATGCACACAGAACCAGATCACTACCCCCTCCCAAACATCGCTGATGTGACCTCCTAATTACAGGCACCTGAACATGCAAACAGAACCAGATCACTACCCTCTCCCAAACATCGCTGACATGACCTCCTACCTGCACAAAGCAAAGGTTTTCTCCATGCTCGACCTCCTAAAGGGGTATTATTAGGTGCCTATGATCCCAGACGACATCCCCAAGACCACCATCACCACTCCCTTCAGTACATACAACTTCAATTACTCCTGTTTTGGCCTTTGCAATGCTGGGGCCACTTTTCAACGTCTCATGGATAGCATCTTAGGGGACCTCCCCTTCTGTGTATGTTACGTGGATGACATACTTGTGTTCTCTTCCTCAAAACCGGAACACCTCGGTCACCCGCGCATTGTGCTCGACCTCCTGCAACAAAACAGCCTTGTAGTCCAATACGACAAGTGTACCATTGGCGCCAACGAAGTGTCGTTCTTAGGGCACCGCATCACTCCTGAAGGAGTCCATCCCTTCCCTGATAAGGTAGCAGCCATTCAGAACTTCCCCACGCCCTCAATTGTCAAAGCACTGCAGGAATTCTTGGGCATAATCAACTATTATCACCGTTTTCTGCCAGCCCTTGCCGTCACTCTTGCTCTCCTCTACGCCTCCCTCAAGGGCAAGCCAAAAGACCTGAAGTGGGTCTCCTTCAAGAAGTGGCCTTCTGCAACGCAAAGAATGCCCTATCAACCACTGCTGCTCTCGCTTTTCCCATCCCACATGCCCCTCTCCTTCTCTCCACCGATGCCAGCAACATCGCTATTGGAGCAGTAATCGAACAGGGGGTCAACGGCTTGCCCCGCCCATTGGCCTTCTTCAACAGAAAACATTCCAAGGCAGAATCAGGTTATTCTACCTTCGATCGCGAATTGCTGGCGGAGCACTTGGCTGTCCGACACTTTCGCCATTTCATAGAAGGTACGACCTTCGTCATTTGTACAGACCACATGCCTCTGGTGCACGCCTTCACTCGACAGTCTGGCGTCTGGTTCGCCCATCAACGCCGACATCTCTCGGCCATGGCTGAATACAATTGCACCCTTCAACATGTCCCTGAGAAAATGAATCCCGTTGCCGATGCCCTGTCAAGAGAGATGTTGGCCGCCATTCAACTGGGATTGGATTACAACTCCTTGGCTGAAGCCCAACGACAGGATCCAGAGAATCAAGCATGTAGGGTATCCTGCACATTCCTCTGTTGGGAAGACGTCCCCCTCTACGACTCCAACACCACCCTCCTCTGTGACGTCATTACTGGTAGACCGCGACCGTGGATTCCTGCTCCCATGCGCCGACAGGCGTTTGATTTCATTCATGGCCTTTCATATCTGTCGCGCTGTTCTACTGCACAGCTGCTTTTGGCACGGCATTACTAAGGATGCTAAGGATTGGGTCCTAGCCTGTACTTCTTGCCAAACTTCCAAAGTACATCGACACACGGATTCAGGAGTGGGCACCTTTCCTCAACCTCAGCGTCGTTTCGCTCACATTCACGTCGACGTTGTAGGCTCCCTACCCACATCGCAAGGACATCGTTACCTGTTTACCGTCATCAACCGCTCTACTTGTTGGCCTGAAGCCATTTCTATGGAAACTGCAACGTCTGCCTTATTCTTAGGATGGGATGGATTGCAAGATTTGGTATCCCTGAGCATATTACTTCTGACAGTGGTACCATTTTCAC
>NC_090746.1:121162182-121178496 GCF_036898095.1 Palaemon carinicauda | reverse complement strand
GTGCACTTGGCTGTCCGTCACTTTCGCCATTTCTTAGAAGGTACGACCTTCATCATTCGCACAGACCACATGCCTCTGGTGCACGCCTTCACTCGACAGTCTGACGCCAGGTCTGCCCATCAACGCCGACATCTCTCCGCCATAGCTGAACACAATTGCACCCTACAACACGTCCCTGGGAGGATGAATCCCGTTGCCGATGCCCTGTGAAGAAACATGTTGGTTGCCGTTCAACTGGGATTGGATTACAACTCCTTCTCTGAAGCCCAACGACAGGATCCAGAGTATCAAGCATGTAGGATATCTTGCACATTCCTCTGTTGGGAAGATGTCCTCCTCGACAACTCCAACACCACCCTCCTCTGTGACGTCAGCACTGGTAGACTGCGACCGTGGATTCCTGCTCACTCCCATGCGTCGACAGGCGTTTTTTTTCATTCATGACCTTTCATATCCGTCGCGCCGTTCTACTGCACAGCTGCCGAGGACGATGTTCATTTGGCACGGCATTACTAAGGATGCTAAGGATTGGGTCCTCGCCTGTACTTCTTGCTAAACTTCAAAAGTACATCGATACACGGATTTAGGAGTTGTCACCGTTCCTCAACCTCAGCGTCGTTTCGCCTACATTCACGTCGACGTTGTAGGCCCCTACCCACATCACAAGGACATCGTTATCTGTTTACCATCATCAACCGCTTCACTCGTTGGCCTGAAGCCCTTTTCATGGAAACTGCAACGTCTGCCTCATGTACATCTGCCTTATTCTCAGGATGGATTGCAAGATTTGGTGTCCCTGAGCATATTACTTCTGAAAGGGGTACCACTTCCACCTCTCAATTGTGGACATCATTAGCGAATCTTTTGGGCATCACTCTACATCAGACAATTGCCTACAACCCCGCTGCCAATGGAATAGTTGAAAGTTTCCATTGCACCCTCAAAGCCGCTTTGATGTCACGCTGCAAGGACTCCAACTAGTTTACTCAGCTTCTCTGGGTCCTCCTGGGACTAAGGACCACTTCAAAAGATGCCCTGGACGTCTCGGCAGCTGAAATGGTGTATGGCGACCCGTCGGTCGTCCCTGCTGAACTTATTCCTCCGACGATCTCCAGTGCATACGTCACGTTGTGGGAAAATTTACTCTATGTTGCTAGACTTACAAATCCCCAGCGAAGCATCACATACCAACAGACTTGTACTCTGTAACGCATGCCTTCCTATGCAACAACACCAGCAAGCCATTGCTAACGCCCCTTACACGGGCCATTTCCTTGTGGTCCAACGAAATCTGAAAGCATTCCTACTAAACATTTGAGGCAAAGAAGACTGAGTCTCCATTGATCGTCTAAAACCTGCTTATATCATGCCAGATGACCCACCTAAAGTTCGCCTATCTAGATCAGGGTGCTCTATTTAACATGTAGAGTATGTTGTTTTTAGGTGGGAAGCTATGTACCACCCGTGTGTTACACGAGCGTACATAGTAACAACATTTCTCTCTTTTTTTTTATATATTATCCTTTGTATCTTCGCTCTCCCCTCACACTGACAGTAACTTGCATCAGCCTGTGTGCCTATTTCTCATTGTCAACTGTTAACAGAACCGGTTGCCGGTTGGACAAGAAATAGCATGTTCTATTTTGTGACCTTCTTGCTGGGAATTAGTGAGTATATATACTCGATGTGTCTATAATAAAGTACGCAGTTGCTTTCATCTCGCCTTTGAGTCACAACCTACTATTGGCCCGTCACATTAGGTAGGGGAATGTAAGTGTTTTCTTGGTTCTAAGTGTTTGTGTGACAAGTTCGTTTGGAAACTTGAATACCATTAAAGAAGGAACAAATCTCCCTTTAGCTTGGTAATAAAATTATTAAATTTTTCATTCGTAATTAATCTTATTCGTAAATTAACATATAAGAATGAAGTTTGAGGGCCATTAAAACAAAAAGGACACTAGGATCGTACTCCTCTTGGTCTTTAAATCTAAAAAAATCCTTGTAAAATATGATTAATTACTCGTATTCTAGACTTATATTCGCCTTTGTCTTCAGAGATATGACTAACAAGTACATACTACAGCATATTGTTCCAGTTCATAAAATCTGGCAATTCAAAAAGAAAAAGAAGTCTCTTATTTATAATAAAACATCTTAAAGAATTCATATATAAAAAACATCCATTTCGGTCCATTTTCCAAAACAAAGGGAAGCAGTGTCTGAAATAATAAGTGAGAGTACCAAAAAAGATAGCATATGTTCACAAAATAAAAAAAAAGTCAAAGAAAAGAAGCGAAAGTGCCAAGATGTATAATTAAATAAAATCCATATTCAAAAGTAACTAGAAAAGCACTTAGAGTGCAGATCTCTGCCATGACGGCTTATTTCTCAAAACCAGCTTGCCTTTCCCAGAATCAATTTAGACCGTAGGCGTATTTGAAGTCTGTTTGACAACCATGTGCAAACTTGGGGTTAAGAGTAGGGTTAATTCGGTGGACCTTTTGCTCGACCTTGACCTAGGAGTTTCAAAATTGAATCACTTCCAAGTCTTAACAATCAATCCTTGAAATTTTCATTACTCTAAGAGTAATATTGTGTCCAGGAAGTTGTTCACATATAAACAAACAAACAACTAGACAAACAGGGGTGAAAACATAACCTCCTCCCAATTTCGTTGGTGGAGGTAATAAATTCAAAAGCTCCTAAGAGAATATAATCAAAGATTCAAAAGAAAAAAATCTGATGTTTCCTTTAAATATATTCATATGAAACGTATGTTATGAATACATGTATTGGGGATGCAATTATTCATTTTTCCGACATTTACAATGCGAATGAAGAGCTTTTAATTCTTCCTGTTAACCCAAACGACTCATATTGTTCACTTATGTATAATAATAGTTGTTGACAAAACCTCATCACAGGGAAACCCAAGCTGTTTGTGGAAGAATAAATTGTACTCTGTGACCTGCACATTGAATTAAGAAAACAGGAAAAGTCTTTGATAATTGCATACGCAAAGAGTCTACTGTATGTGATCCAAATGTGAATAAGATATGGTGGTATTTCAAGCTGTATAACAAAGTACTTTGTGAGTGTTTAATTTGTAGAATACTTTCAAAACCAATAAAAGGGTTAAGAGAGTCTTAAGTTATTGGAATTTACTTGGGTTTCATTCTGTATATTTCAGCCTAAGTAGTTTTAGTGTATTATAAGGTTTGAATAATCATACCTGCAAGAATGAATAACCTTAGCTCTAAATGTGATTTAATATATATGGTATAATACAATGTGATATATGTGATAAAATAAAATTTAGTTTTAATATTCAAATATCAAAACAATGTTGTTTGTGAAGCAAGAGACAAGATATGAAGATAAAAGAAATAATTACATTCACACCACAAATATCGTTTCATTGACTTTTGAGGATATTTTTACCTAATAATTACTCGTAAATTCTATTTAATAAAAAAAAAAAAATCAGCAGTTTCTTTGAGTCACCTCGCAAGAAATTTTCCTGACAATTTTAGCTCATCAGTTTTAAAACAAAATTCAATTTCCTTTAGAAAACGCCTTTTATAAACTATCCGTACGATATGTAAAGAATATTACATCATTCTGTTTTTCATGTGGTGAATAGCAACCGAGCTTGTTTCATGAAGAACAATATGAATTCATTTGCTGGAACAAGCGGCGCTGATACCTTTGTACTTCGCAGTCGGTAATTAATCCACGATTATTGGCTGCAAATATCAGATGATTATTTTCTTCGATTTTCCAAATGGAGCCAATCTGCTACCTAAACAATACATTGTTCAGGGGGAATGATTATGACGAGTTGCTCAGGACATCATTATCTTGTAATTGCAGGACGGAAATCGAAAAGGAATTTCGAATCGATCTACAGTTTGTATTTTGTGATATTTTGTGATATTTTGTGGTTTGTACCGGACGTGTTTCATATACGCTCCTACACTGTAACGGTATTGCTATTTTTTAATTTCTATCTCACACGCACTGATAATAGAAACTTGTCTAAGGTAGATATCACATACTTTGCACTGTTTCAGTTTTATATAATTCTTGCTCTCAACTATTTGTATATAAGCTCGTTGTCTTGTTGAATAAACTCAGTTGCATTTATCTCGCCTCTTTGTTATTACCTAAAAGCTACCTTTCATAGTTGGGGACCGCTAAAGGAGCAGTATTGCCTTCACCCTTCAATAATGCTGTGCCCTACTGTTTGATGATGCTTCCCTCCAACCCTGACTATCTTATTCAAACTACATCCAAGAAACGACCACCCTTCCCCAGTAGAGAGGCATTCTCCTGGTTTCAGCGCCCCGAGGTTCAGTTTCGCATTAAAAGCGTGACTCACTCTAAAACCAAAGCAGACTATGTCCTCTCGGTGATCCCTAAGGACACCTTTCCGGAAATCTCTGATTGCCTTTGTGACCAAAAGGGACACCCCAATAGTGTGGGATGACATAAAAAAATATCTCTTGGAGCAGTTCTCACCATTGACAGCTGCCCGTATAGCCAAGCTTTCTCAGCTCTCTCAACAACCTTTGGGGGACCAAAAGGCTTCGCTTGCCCTCAGGGAGATGACCCGTATAGCTCACCTGCAACCTGTCACAAATGGCTCTCCTCGAGGGGTGAACCTACTTTGTGCCTTTGGATACGATGCTTACCCAAACCTGCACGTGGCACCATCTCCAATGTGGATATTCTACTTTTGTAGGACCTGATAACCGAAGCCAATGCTTTTATCGACAGCCACTTCACAACCTACAAGACCTTCATAAACACCACTCCTGACAAAGACGATAACTATTCAAAACTGACCGAAGACGACGTGCATGCCAGTGTAACACAACCACTTACTGACGCCTATTGGCTGCAGTTTTACTACTACCACCCCAGATTCGGTGCTGCTACGATGAAATGTGTGAATTGTTGTCAGTGGCCGAAAAACTTGCTTGTGGTGTTGGCCTCCCCTGTCACTAAACTTTTCCTTTTACATAATGCAGGTATTGGCTTGTGGTTTTTGGTAGACACTGGTGCTTGCTGCTCTCTTCTACCAAGGCCCACTCTCCTGGACAAGACGAAATTATTCTAAGCCTGCTGATCTCTGCCTGGTAGTTGACAATAAATCTGCAATCCCCTCCAGTGACGCGAGACACTCACATTATGGTTTTTGCATGCAAAATATCATTGGAAGTTTCTCGTTGCTGATGTCACATTGCCAATTCTCAGTGTGGATTTTCTCTCCCATTTTCCCCCTCCTGGTTGATGTTGCTTAACGACGGTTAGTCAACACAGACATGTACTAGTCGACACCTCTTCAACCCAACCCCTCCTACCATGCTCTCCACATTAGCGAACCCATGGATGCGTACACCCACTTACTCACATTGTACATATATATCTTCTGTTCAGTTCCTGCCAAGGACGGTGTTTATAACCATATCAAGACAACGGGGCCCCCCTGTATTCCCAAGATTCCCGCATCTGGCCCTGGGTTGTTTGGCAGCTGCTAAGCAAGCGTTTACCTAAATGAATGAAATGGGCCTTTGCCAAAAGGCCTCAAGCCCATGATCATTACCCCTACACATCGTCCTAAAGAAGGATGGTTCCCCACATCTTTGTGGGGATTACAGGCTTCTAAACATGTAGAAGGACCCGGATCGCTACCCCCTATGTAACAAAAACGACGTTACCTCCTAGTTGCACAAAGTGAAGGTGTTCTTCACTCTTAATCTCTTGAAGGGCTATTATCAGGTGCCCATGAACTCAGGAGACATCCCAAGACCACCACCACCACTTCCTTCAGGACTTACATATTCAATTACTCCTGTTTTGGCCTTCGTAATGCTGGGCACTCTTCAATGCCTCATGGATGGCACCTAATGGAACCATCCCCTCTGTGTATGTTACGTGGATGACATAATTGTTTTCTCTGCCTCCAGAGGGGAACACCTATATCCACTATGCATTGTTCTCGACCACATGTAACAGAACAGCATTGTAGTCTAGTATGATAAGTGTACTGTTATGTATTATTGTAATGTACTATATTATTTCAAGTGTTGCAGGTATTGCGCAACATTGCATCATATTGCATGAATAAGACATGTTATGCTTTGTACATAAGAGTAATGATTTGTTTTGGTATTAGGATTCAAACATTTGTTGATTACCTCAAAGATAGAATGTGATTCTTTATGATTTTGTACGGGAGTAGGATTTAAGTCTTTTCAGAGCGATGCTCTTTTGTTTAGCAATGTTTTGGTTTGTCAGATTGTGTAAGACGCTCCATATACACTTGGGAGTTAGCTGTCACAGAGTAAACAGTACAATGTAGTCTTTTATACAGTAAATGTATTTTTAAGAATACCAACGTCTTATTAACCATCAAGCCAAAATTGACGATATCAGATGGGATCAGCTGAGAAATACTTACTAACGATTGTTCATCTATGTTCCAGGTAATAATTATGGTTAATAGAACTTCCTACCAAAGTACCAAATCCCACAGTGGCGACGAGGATGGGATCAGCTGAGAAATAATTACTAACGATTGTTCATCTATGTTCCAGGTAATTATTATGGTTAATAGAACTTCATACCAAAGTACCAAATCCCACAGTGGCGACGTTTTGGACGACGGACAAGAAGGGAGAAACATTGGACCCTATGCACAAGGACGGCCAGCACAAGAGAAGTTCCGTTTTTACATCAGGGGACAAGAGTAAAATCGCCCAATGAAGATTTTACCAGCAGCAGAATAGGAATTTCATCAAATACACAAAAGGGTGAAATTTAAAGTTGGGTAGGTAGGTAGGAAGTACACTTGTGACTGCAGAACAGTAGCTTAACCTACCACAGTTATTAAGGTAAGCAAACAAAATGCCTTTTAATATCGAACACCCACAAGGTTTCAGCATCACTGCTGAGCCTAATTCTGTTGCAACACGATGGCAACAGTGGTGTGAGGAATTTAAGATTTATTTAGAAGCATTAGGGAACATGAAGGATGCACAAAAGAAGGCATTATTACTTCATACAGCAGGTAGGGAAGTTCGGGAAGTGTTTAAGACTTTGCAGCCTACAGATGACACAAGTGAAGCTGCAATTAAGGCTCTTACCACATATTTTTCTCCTCAGGTCAATAAATTTTTTTAAAGATACCAGTTTTCAGCGCAGGTTTATCAGAAAGAAAATGAAAGTTTAGATGCATCTGTGACTAGACTAAAGAATTTAGCCGTATCATGTGAATTTCTAGAGTTAGAAAATGTTATCAAAGATCAAGTAATTGCACATTGCACATCAGAAGAGCTAAGAAAGAAATTATTGCAAGATAAAGATTTAACATTAGAAAAGGTATTGATAACAGGCAGAGCTTTAGAAACATCAAATAGGCAAAGTAACATAATAGGTAGTTCTACAAGCAATAGAATGGAAGATTCTAAAATTAATACAGTAGGTTCTAAGTGGAAAACCAATGAGAATCAGAGAAGGAATATGTCAAAGCCTAGTCATAGAAAAGTGCCTAACACTAATGTTCATAAATATCAGAATCAGGCTTATACACAGAAACAACAGGAAAAACCCAAGTGTTTTAGGTGTGGTAAAACTGATCATCTTGCATACGAAGCAAAGAAATGCCCTGCTACTGGACAGACATGCCAGAATTGCAGAAAGCTGGGTCATTTTGCAACTGCTTGTAGATTCCCTAAACAGTACGCAAAGAAAATAAATGCTACAGTTGATACTATGGGTCAAGAGAATAATGAGGAAAATGTTCATGATAATCAGGTTAGTTCAGAAACTGATTTTGCGTTTCGCATAAACTCAGTCAACAAAGGTGCAAAGAAACATATCAAGGTAGAAGTAATCATCAATGGTAAACCAATTTTGATGCAAGTTGACACAGCAGCCGATGCATCAATTATATCTGAGAAAATGGCTAAAAGCATTCCTAATTTGTTATTAGAAGGTACAAATAGAGTTTTGAAAAGTTATAATGGTTTTGATATTCAGGTAATAGGTGCTTCGAACGTAGAAGTACAGTACAAAGAACAGAAATTAGAGAGAATGCCATTAACAGTAGTAAAAGGTAATGGACAAACTTTGCTAGGTTTAGATTGGCTGCAGTATTTGAAGTTAGATTGGCCTAGTATTTTGAAGGTTGTAGGTAGACAAGATGAAAACAAAAATGAAATATCTATGGATAACATCATATCAGAGTTTCAAGACGTATTTGAAGATAAAATAGGTACAATAAAGAACGCAAAGGCAATTTTAGTTTTGAAACCTGACAGTTCTCCTAGATTTTTTGCTCCGAGACCAGTACCGTATGCATTGAAAAGTGCAGTTGAAACAGAAATCAGGAGATTAGAAAGTGAAGGTTCCTGGGAAAAGGTTACCTATTCAGATTGGGCTACACCATTAGTTCCTATTGTGAAGGAAAGTGGACAGGTTAGGTTATGTGGAGATTACAAAGAAACGTTAAATCCACAACTGCAAGTAGCTCAACATCCCTTACCAAATCCGAAAGACATGTTTGCAACTATGTTAGGATGCAGTGTTTTTTCTAAATTAGATTTAAGACAAGCATTTCAACAGCTTCCCATGGATGAAACTTCACAAGAATTATGTACAGTAAATACATCCTTAGGTTTGTTTAGGCCAAAGAGATTACCTTATGGAGTTGCAAGTAGTCCGGCTATATGGCAACAAACTATGGATAAGATTTTTTCAGGAATGCAAGGAGTATTCATTTTTATAGATGATATTTTAATTGCGGGTAAAGACACAAGAGAACATAGAGAAAGATTGCGAACAGTTCTGAAGAAGTTGAAGGAACATAATATTAGAGTAAATAAGAACAAATGTATTTTAGAAGTTGATTCAGTGGAATACTTAGGTTTTGTAATAAATGGCAAGGGTATTCACAAAACTAAAGAGAAGATTAAAGCTGTACAATCAACAAAAGTGCCAGAAAATGTTAAGGAATTACAATCATTTCTAGGTTTAGTAACATTTTATGGGAATTTCATTCAGAATTTGTCTACAATTGCACATCCATTGTATACTCTGTTGAATAAGGGTGTAGAATGGAAGTGGACAAAAGTGTCAGGAATCTTTTGAAAGAATCAAGCAGGAAATAACATCACCTACATTCTTAGTACATTATCAAATGGATTTACCAGTTAAATTAGTATGTGATGTATCAAACATAGGTCTAGGTGCAGTATTATCTCATGTGATGCCAGATGGAACAGAAAAACCAATTGCATTCACTTCTAGAGTATTGAACAAGGCAGAAAGGAATTACTCTCATATAGAAAAGGAAGGTTTAGCAATAGTTTATGGAGTTAAAAAATTCCATATGTATCTTTATGGTAGGAAAAAGTTCACACTTGTTACAGATCATAAACCTTTATTAGCAATATTGGGTCCAAAAGCAAGTTTACCTACGTTGGTAGCTGCAAGACTACAACATTGGGCAGTTACGTTAGCAGCGTACCACTATGATATAGAATACCGTCCAACATCAAATATGGGTAATGCAGATGCTTTATCCAGATTACCCGTAGACAAAGCTCCAGAAGAGTATGATGACAGTGTTCTGTTAATTTCTGTATATGATGTACCAATAACTGCGAAAGATGTAGCACACAGTACCAAGCAAGACCCAGTACTTAGTAAGGTTTTGGAGAGTTTAATGACAGGTAGGGACTTATGTGGAAAAGAGGAAAATTGTAAACCGTATAAGGATATATGGTATGAACTGAGTGTGACACAAGGAATAGTGATGAGAGGTTCCAGGGTAGTTATTCCTAATTCACTAAGAAATAAGGTTTTGTCTGAAATACATGCTGATCACCAAGGTATTGTAAGATCAAAGTCAATTGCGAGAACTTTTGTATGGTGGCCAGGTGTAGATAAGGATGTGGAATGTTATATAAAGAATTGTATGAATTGTGTTATGCAACAGAACAATCCTCAATTTGCTAGAATGCACCCGTGGGAGTTACCCAGGTATCCATGGCAAAGAGTTCATATAGATTTTGCAAGTCCTTTTTTGAATTATTTGTTTTTGATAGTAGTAGATGCTTACAGTAAGTGGCCAGAAATTATCCCAATGAAGACAACAACGTCTCACGCCACAATAAAAGAGTTGATGCAAATTTTTTCAACGCATGGTATTCCAGAAAGAATTGTTATAGATAATGGTCCACAATTTACCTCACAAGAGTTTAAAGAATTTTGTAATGTCAATGGTATAAAGCATACATTTTCAGCTACACATCATCCATCTACTAATGGAGAGGCTGAAAGATTTGTCCAAACGTTTAAACACAATATGAAGTGTAGAAAAGCAAATTCAGGTAATATATGTTTGCATGTGTCAAAATTTTTATTGTCTTATAGAACAACGCCGCACAGCACAACAGGCGTGGCACCCTCAAATTTGTTGATGGGGAGGAGGATAAGGTGTAAGTTAGATTTGTTGTATCCAAGTTTGCAAAGTGATTTAGAAGATAAAGGGTATAAACAAGTAGCAAAGCTTCCTGATGTAAGACATTTTTTACCTTTGTCTGATGTCATGGTAAGATCGTACAACACTCCAGAGAAGTGGGTACCAGGAGAGATTGTAAGAGAGATAGGAAATTTACATTATGATGTTCGTGTTGGTGATAATGTTGTAAAACGTCATGTTGATCTATTACAGCCGTTAAACAGAAAGACAGTAGAGCATGTGAATGTTAGAGATGAGAAACTTAAAGAAGTAGTTAGATCAAATGAGTCAAATATTAACCAAGATGGTCCAACATCCAATATAGATTCAGAACCAATTCATGTACCAGTACAAGATGAGGTTAAAGTGCTTCCTAATAGGATTAACAGAGGAAAGCCCCCTGAGAGATTAGATTTATGAAGATTTTTACAATGTCAAGTTAAGGGGGAGGAGACTGTTATGTATTATTGTAATGCACTATATTATTTCAAGTGTTGCAGGTATTGCGCAACATTGCATCATATTGCATGAATAAGACATGTTATGCTTTGTACATAAGAGTAATGATTTGTTTTGGTATTAGGATTCAAACATTTGTTGATTACCTCAAAGATAGGATGTGATTCTTTATGATTTTTTACTGGAGTAGGATTTAAGTCTTTTCAGAGCGATGCTCTTTTGTTTAGCAATGTTTTGGTTTGTCAGATTGTGTAAGACGCTCCATATACACTTGGGAGTTAGCTGTCACAGAGTAAACAGTACAATGTAGTCTTTTATACAGTAAATGTATTTTTAAGAATACCAACGTCTTATTAACCATCAAGCCAAAATTGACGATATCAGATGGGATCAGCTGAGAAATACTTACTAACGATTGTTCATCTATGTTCCAGGTAATTATTATGGTTAATAGAACTTCCTAACAAAGTACCAAATCCCACATGTACCTTAGTCACCAAAGAAGTATCGTTCCTAGGATACTGCATCACTCCTGAAGGCGTCCACCCCCACCCTGAGAAGGTATCAGCTGTTCAGAACTTTCCCATGCCCTTGACCATCAAAGCACTACAAGAATTCTTGGTCATGATAGACTAATCTCCCCGGTTCTTTCCAGCCATTGCCACCACTCTTGGCCCCCTTTATGACTCCCTCAAGGGCAACCCAAAACACCTGAAATGGGGTCCCATTCAAGAAATATCCTTCTGCAACTCAAAGGATGTCCTATCAACTGCTAAAGCTCTCACCTTTCCTGTCCCACATGCCCCTCTCCATATCTCCATCGATGCCAGTGATGTCACTATTGGTGCAGTACTTCATCAGGTGATCCATGGGTCACCCCGCTCATTGGCCTTCTTCAGCAAAAAGTTTTCTGCTGAAGAAGGCCAATGAGCCTAAATCTGGCTACTATATCTTTGACTGAGAATTGCCGGTGGTGTATTTGGGTGTCAGTCATTTTCACCATTTCTTAGAGGGTACGCCCTTAATCATTCTCGTGGACCACATGACCATGGTGCACGCCTTCACTTTACAGCCCGACGCCGGGTCTGCCTATTAACGTCGTCACCTCTCTGCCATGGCTGAATATAACTGCAACCTTAAACATGAATCCTGTTGCCGATGTCCTGTCGAGACACACATTGCCTGATATTCACCTAGGATTAGATTACAATGCTTTGGCAGAAAGACAACGAAAAGTTCCAGAGTTCCCAGGATGCAGGACATCTCGCACATCTCTTTGTTGGGAAGACGCCGCCCTTGACGACTCCAAGGCCAACCTCCTCTGTGATGCGAGTACCAGTAGGCTACGACCGTGGGTAACTGACTTCATGCGCTTACAGGTATTTGATTTCATCTATGGACTTTCTGATCCCTTGCACCTATCTACTGCATAGCTACTGATGATGAAGTTCATTTGGGAGGGGATTACAAAGGATGTTAAGGATTGGTTACGTGCCTGTATTTCACGTCAAGCTTCAAAAGCAGATCAATGCATGGATTCAGGAAAGGGCACTTTTCCTTACCCTCAGCGTTGTTTTGCCCATATTCAAGTCTAAGCAGTAGGTCCCCTACTCACGTTACAAGGACATTGTTACTGGTTTACCATTATTGACCACTCTACTGTAGTCTGAAGCCATCACCATGCAAACTGCAATGTCTTCCTCATGTGCATCTGCCTTACTGTCAGATTGGATAGCGAGATTTGGTATCCCTTTAGCCTATTTGAAGGAAATTACTGTATTGAGTAGTTGCTTTCCGTCAGTAATATCGTTACTTGATATTTTGAAAATGAGAATAAGGGTACCATTTTCACCTCTCAATTGTGGACATTAGCAAATCTCCTAGGCATCACCCTATATTAGAAAACAGTCTACAACCCTGCAGCCAATGGAATTAGTGAGCATTTTCATCAGACCCTGAAAGTAGTTTTGATGTCCCGATGAAATGACTCCAACTGATTTACTCAGCTTCCCTGGGTCCTCCTGGGATTAAGGACCACTAGTAAAGCTGAAATGGTGCATGGTGACTCATTTGTCGTCCCTGCTGAGTTTTACCCATCCGCATTTTCCCGTCTGCTACCTCCTCTGACAATCTCCAGCGCTTACACCATGTTGTGGGAAAATTTACTCCATGTTGCCAGACTTACACGCCCCCAGTGAAGCAGCACATACCGACAGATATGCACGAGGCAACAAACGTTTTCCTGTGTAATGACACTAGCAAGCTACCGCTAGCACCATATTTGACACATTTATGTCTATATACAGAGCCTGAAAAAGGTAATTTTCCTTCCTAATTTTCATATGAACGTCCATTATTTCATATAATTTGATTGAGAAATACTATTTTTATTTGGCTAATATTTTTTCATACCTGCCCTCTTCAAATATCACGAAAAAACTAAATCTTTCTTGTATCAAGAAAAATATTAGAGCTAACAATAGTTTCGATAAACTTCTTTACTATAAGAAACTGCTCTAAACACTTTCAGGGAAAATTCGCGCTAAAAATTTTACGCCAAACTTTGATTGCTCTTGGACGGAGCATTATCGGTTTATTGGAAACTGATAAGGAAATAGAAGCAGTTTAAAAGTGTATTACATCCACATGCAGCTGAAAATAATGTCAAGCATATATGACATTTTCTTATTAAAAATGGTATGATATTATTATTGAGTAATAGACAATTTCTTTAATTATGAATATTATGTTTTAATGAAGAATCAAGAATATAAAAGTTTTCCTTTTCCTGTTGTTGATAGAGCAGGGTAAAAGCTGGAATTCCGCGTTGGAAAAACTGACTAATTATAAAGAGAACAAAATTAACAACAAAGTATAGGAACTTTTGAATCTTCTACTACTGCTAATGCTGCTGCTGATGATGATGATAATAAAAAGGATAATGATTATAATAATGTTGATGATAATAAAAATAATGTCAATACTGGAAATAAAGGAATTAATATAATTCATTGGGACAGGAGTAACCTTTTTTATTTCTTTATCTAATGGATTCCTCTATGGGGAAATCGTTTACTTCGGTCTGAAATGCAATACTGTGAAGCTAGTTTTACGATTTACGAAATGATATTACTTAGCTTAAAGGTTTAAAGGTCGCTCATGAATGGCAGAGGCAAGGGACAGTGACATTGCCCTAGCAATCAGGACAATGCCCCAGAGACTGACCATATATTATAGATTAGCGCCCAAGCCTCCTCTCCACCCAAGCTAGGACCAGGGAGGGCCAGGCAGTGGCTGCTGATGACTCAGCAGATAGACCTATAGGCTCCCCCGAACCCCCCAACCTTAGCTCACAAGGATGATAAGGTTGCAGACACTAATTGCACTAACGAGTCCGAGCGGGATTCGAACCCCTGACCGGCAAAGACCAGGCAGAGACGTTACCAATCAGGCCACCTTTCTAGGAAGCATACACAGAATTGCGACGTAGTCTTAGGGTAAGCTAAGAATAGAGTAATTCATGGGTAGTCGTAGGGGGATTAGCCCCCTTGGTAGGTAGGTAAGTTGGTATACCGCTCCTAGGTGGTGGGGTGGGGAGCCTCACGTTAGGTATCGTACTTATGTTTTCTTTCCTTTTCTTTCGCTCCTAACATCTCAAAATTTTACACCCGGCTTGGCCCAACAAAGTACAAACGCTCTGATAAAGATATGTTGGACTTAACATAAACTTTGATCTTAATTCTTTGACAAAACCGATAAGATATAAAATCAAGAAGTATGGAAGGTATTTCACAGCTGTCATTTCATTCAAAATATTGATATATTGAATATATATATATATATATATATATATATATATATATATATATATATATATATATATATATATATATATATATATATTTATATATATATATATATCTATATATATATCTATATATATATTTATATATATATATATATATATATATATATCGATATATATATTTATATATATATATATATATATATATATATATATATATATATATATATATATATATATATATATATATATATATATATATATATATATATATAAACTTAGCCTGAGGAACGTCTTGGTTAAAACTGGGGATGAAAAATTAGAATCATATTTATATACGCGAGTAGTATATTCCAAACCAGCGTTGACAGGACATAACACAAACTGAAAATGTTACAAAGCAGTTCTTCAAAATGGAAAATACTGGTTTTCAGCTTTGCACTGGCTAATATTTCAGAAGTAACTTAAAAAGCCTTTGAATATTTTCTTAATTGACTAGATTTGTGAAAAAAAATTTGTTTGTCGATAATAGCCTTGTATAGGATTCTCTAAAATATAATACATACGCACACACACACACACACACACACACACATATATATATATATATATATATATATATATATATATATATATATATATATATATATATATATATATATATATGCATATATATATAATAATAATAAAAAGGATAATGATTATAATAATGGTAATAATAAAAATAATGTCAATATTGGAAATAAAGGAATGAATATAGTTCACTGGGACAGGAGTAACCTTTTTTATTTTTTCATCTAATGGATTCTTCAATGGGCAAATCGTTTACTTCGGTCTGAAATGCAATACTGTGAAGCTAATTTTACGATTTACGAAATGCTATGTGTGTGTGTTGGCAAGGGGAAAATGAACCGTAACCAGAGAGCAGGATCCAATGTAGTACTGTCTGGTCAGTCACAGGACCCCATAACTCTCTAGCGGTAGTATCTCAGCGGGTGGCTGGTGCCTTGGCCAACCTACTATAATATAAATAGTTAACTAGATGTTTGTTACCCGAGGTGAGGAAGTGTCTTTTTGGTGATGAAGTAGGCGATTAGAAAGATGGTTTAGCTGTGCTGATAACCTTCAAATATTTCTTAGATCTCTATTTAAATCATAAAAGCTTGGATCTCAAAGGGGTTTGGGATGCTTTGATAAGGGTTAGTCCGAATGGGGATGACAAGAAATTAGGAAAAATTAATGATGAAATAGTAGAGAGAGGACAGCTTAGATGGTTTGGACATGTCAAAAGAATGGAGGAAGAGCGATATCCTGTAAGGTTTTTGGAATGGACACCAGAAGGAAGGAGACCGGTAGGAAGACCAAAACTGAGATGGCTACAAAACATAGAGAGAGGAGTAGAGAGGAGAGGCTTCAGTTTGCGGGAAGTTGATGAGATGAGGCTCTATGAGGATCGCCAACAAAGGAGACAGTTCTTGAAGCAGGGCGACTAACAGGCCTGGAGGCCTACCTGGCGTCT
>NC_090746.1:121154682-121157182 GCF_036898095.1 Palaemon carinicauda | reverse complement strand
TGCCCCTTTATGGGGATTACAGATATCTGAAAATGCAGACTGAACCGGATCACTACCCCTTCCTCAACAAAGCCAACGTCATCTCCTACTTGTAGAAAGCAGCATGTCTTTTTTACGAGGGGACCCATGTGTCGCACATATTTACCACATGCTCGTGCAATGTAATGCTAAACTCTTTTTATCTTTTGCTCTCCCCTGCACTGATAATAGAATAACCAGTGTAATCTTTCCACAGCATGTTTTAGTTTATTTAAATATATGTGACTTTCTTGCTCTCAGCTGTATGTATATAAGCTCGTTATCAGTTAAATAAACTTTACTTGCATTTACCTCGTATCTCTGTGAGCACCTAACAACCAACTCGCACAAATCTCGCACAATTATTAGGCGATTTATCATATTAATGAAATTCTGCCTGAAATTTATGTAACAAGATGCACACTGAAGTAACAAAAATCTTGATTAATTTTAGTTCAGTGAAGGAATTATGTCTAATTATATTATATTTCATCTCTTGCCCAGCAGAGAGGGATTCATCCTACTTTTTAAGACGTCACAACAATGTTATTTTTAAATGAATCGTAATAGTTTGTTAAGAATTTACACTCTTGAAAAATATATAGTAGTTGATAACGGAGTCTTTGAATACAGTCAAATAAGAAAAAGAGTTTCCTTCAAAAATTATGATGTAATCATTTATAATGTATCAACCGCCCCCCACCACCCTTAAACACACAGGCAATGTGTTTTAATTACAGTGGATTTCAGGTAAGTTATTCAAACAGCAGCTCGGAAAGCCAAGGAAATCTCTTAATTCGGGAAATACCTGTCCACTGATTGGTAACATCATTCTTTATTCTAATTAGCGGTTAACTTTGTTCTCTAAAGCTTCGTGTGTCACATCATAACCTTCGGACAAACTATATCCCTTTTACGTTAATTACAATTGATAAAGGACACGGTTAAGGTTAAGAATCCTGTTGCTGAAAACGTGACCAAAGTTTCTTCTGCTGGTGCTGTATAGTAACAATATATTTTATGTAACCGAAGTTTAGGGTGTATATCAATCATTGATTTGATTATATTGTTCAATAAATGCAACAAAAGACGAACAGATATCATAAGGAGTATTCATTTATCTTGGTTTAATATACTAAAAACATTTATATGCCAAATGTTAGAAATTACGTAAAAATATAGAAATATTGGAATTAATTCCATAACAAACGCGTTCATAAGAAAGCTTTTAAGGTAATCTATGAATTCCCTACAAATAAATCTAAACTTAATTTCCTTTGAAACATAAAATACAAATTCCTATGGCCACATGGTAAAAACGTTTGAATGATAGTTTTGGGGGAAATTCTGGCAGTTTATTAGAACGAAAACCTAAGAATCTCTGCTCATTCTGATTGGATATATCATCCTTAACTATGACTGATTGTTGCATTTGTTTACTAAAGCAGCATGAATTATTGTAGCCAAGTCCCAAGGAATTATTGTAGCCAAGTCCCAAGGAATTATTCCTCAGATAGTATATTTCCATATTTCTATATAAAAAATCAATATCTATTTGATTCCTACACTCATTAGGTTCCTTATTAATTTTATTAAAAATAAGTTTTATTTATAGTTAATTTGTAACCCATACAGGTATTTCTACCCACTCGTTTCTTCTTCTTTTATTATTATTATTATTATTATTATTATTATTATTATTATTATTATTATTATTATTATTATTATTATTATTATTAAGCTACAACCCTAGTTGGAAATGCGTGATGCTATAAGCCCAGGGACCCCAAACAGGGAAAACAGCCCAGTGAACAAAGGAAACAAGGAAAAATTATATATTCTATGAACAGTAACAATATCAAAATAAAAATGTCTTATATAAACTATAAGAAATTACCAAACCAAGAGGAAGAGAAATTAGATAGAATAGTGCCCGAGTGTACCTTCAAGCTAGGGAACTCTAACCCAAGCTACAGCCCTAGTTGGAAAAGCTGGATGCTATGAGCCCAAGGGCTCCAACTGGGAAAATAGCCCAGTGAGGAAAGAAAACATGGAAAAATAAAATATTTTAAGAAGAGTAACAACATGAAAATAAACATATCCTATATAAGCGATATAAACTTTAACAAAACACGAGGAATAGAAACAACATAGAATAATGTGCCCGAGTGTACCCTCAAGCAAGAAAACTCTAACCCAAGTCAGTGGAAGACCATGGTACAGAGGTTAGGGCACTACCCAAGACTAGAAAACAACGGTTTGATTTTGGAGTGTCCTTCTCCTAGAAGAGCTGTTTACCATTGCTGAAGAGTCTCTTCTACCCTTACCAAGAGGAGAGTAGCCACTAAACGATTACACTGTATTAGGTAACCCCTTGGGTGAAGAAGAATTCTTTAGTAATCTCAGTGTTGCCAGGTGTATGAGGACAGAGTAGAATCTGTAAAGAATAGGCCAGACTATTCGATGTACAGCACGTGTAGGC
>NC_090746.1:121124682-121149682 GCF_036898095.1 Palaemon carinicauda | reverse complement strand
GAACATGTCAAAAATTTCTCCTGTGCAGTCTGCTCAGTTTGAAATATTTAAAAGTTGTGAAGAATTCTTTAATGGAGTTCTAAATTATATTAACATAACTTATGCATCGCTTTTTAGAATTCCTGGCGTAAGATTTTGTGCTGGCAGCATTTTTAAGATTTTTTATTGGCTAACTCTCTCTGTTTTGAAGTCATCTACTATGGAGGGGGGCTTATGGAGGAGGAGAACTAGAATTTCTTGGATCTATGACATTCCATGCATGCATGCATGTATGTTGGGAAGTTAAATATATGCATTGAAATAGGATTTTATTCTGAAAAATAGGATTCAGCAAAATATTTTTGTATGAATGACTGTATAAATAATGATGAAATGAAGTACATGCTTTTTAATATAATTTACATTGACAATGAGATTTTATATGTATATTATGATAAGTTGTAATGCACGTGTATATCATCGACGCTCATACACTGGGAGCTCGCTCTCTCTCTCTCTCTCTCTCTCTCTCTCTCTCTCTCTCTCTCTCTCTCTCTCTCTCTCTCTCTCTCTCACACACACACACAGCTAATAGACAAATCTGTATAAGCTTGCTATTGCATGTTTCATATTGTTAAAATTGTTATGCCATTGTTGTCCTTAACTCCTTGTATATAAGTTTGTTATATGGTTTGAATAAACCAGTCATGTCCAGCTTGTCTTTCTGTCAAGACCCTTAGCACCGACTGTCCGCTGCCCGCCACATTCCTGCTCACCGCTGCACCCTACCCTTTGACAATGTTTCCCAATGAGCCTAACTCTTCTATCTATACTGCAAGCAAGCTAACTATGACCCAACATCGATCCCCGAGGACACTTTCCAGGAAATCTCCGATTAGCTTTGTAATCAAGGGATGTCCCAATAGAGAATGATGCCCTCAAAACAATTTTAAGAGCAGTACTCATCATCGCCAGCCACCCTATAGACAAGCTTTTTTAGCTCTCTCTCACCAGGTATTGGGAGACCAAAAGGCTTCGCTCGCTCTCAAGAAAATAACCAGCATTACTCGCCTGCAAACTGCTGCAGATGGTTCTCCTTGAGAAGTGAACCTACTTCGTGCCCTTTGGGTACGACCCGTACCCCAACATATGTGTGCCAACATCCCTGATGTCAATCTCTTGCCCATGTAGGGCCTGATGAGCCTTTGCCAAGAGGCCTCAAACCATGGTTGTCACCCTTACACTGTGTTTTGAAGAAGGATGGCTCCTTACGCCCATATGGGGATTACAGGTATCTGAACATGCAGACAGAACCAGACCATTAACCCCTCCCAAACATCGCCGACATTGCCTCCTACTTGCACAAAGCGAAGGAGTTCTTTACTCTTGACTCTCTGAAAGGGTATTATCAAGTTCCTGTGAACACAGAAGACATCCCCTAGACTGCCATCTCCACCCGCTTCAAAACTTTCATCATCAACCCCTTCCGTACATACATATTCAATTACTCCTGTTCTGGCCTTCGTAATGCTGGGGCCAGTTTTCAACATCTCATGGATGGCATCTGTGGGACATCCCCTTCAGTATATGTTACATGGACGACATACTTGTGTTCTCCTCCTACGAAGATGAGCACATCTGTCACTTACCAACACATTGTTCTCGACCTTGTACAACAGAACGTCTTTGTTGTCTGGTACAACAAGTGAGCCTTTGGCGCCAAAGTAGTACCGTTCTAAGGGCACCATATCCCTCCTGAAAGCGTCCCACCCCTTCCCCGAGAAGTTATCAGCAGTTTAAAACTTCCTCATGCCCTCGACCATCAAAGCACTGCAAGAATTTTTGGACATCATAAATTATTGTCACCTGACAGTCATCGCAACCACTCTTACCCCCTCTACACCTCCCTCAAGCTTAAGCTAAAAGACCTGAAGTGGGGTCCCCTTTAGAAAGGGGCTTTCTGCAACGCAAAGAATACCCTATCAACTGCTGCTGCTTTCATATATCCCATACCACACACTCCTTTCCTTCTCTCCACCAATGCCAGAACATTGGTATTGATGCATTACTCGAGCAGGTGATCAACGGCTCGCCCCTTTCATTTGCTTTCTTGGGTAGAAAACTGTTCAAGGTGAAATTCAGTTATTTTACCATCGACTGAGAATTGCTGGTGGTGCATTTAGCTGTCTGTCACTTTCGCCCCTTCCTAGAAGGAATGTCCTTTGTCATTCGCAAAGACTACATGCCTCTGGTGCACGCTTTCACTCGACAGTCTGACGCCTGGTCCGCCATTTAACGCCGACATCACTTCGCCGGGGCTGCATGCAACTACTCCCTTTAAAACATTCCTGAGAAAATGAAACCCGTTGCCATTGCCCTGTTAAGAAACACACTGGCCAACACTCACTTGGAATTCGATTACAATTCTTTGGCAGGATGGCCAACACAAATATCCAGAGTACCAAGAATGCAAAACCTCCTGCACATCCCTCCATTGGGAAGACATCGCCCTCGACAACTCAAATACCAACCTCCTCTGTGGCATCAGTATTGTTAGGTCTGATGAGTATTTGATTTCATCCAGGGCTTTTCACATCACTTGTGCCAACCCACTGCAGAGCTACTTAAGACAATGCTCATTTGACATTTCATTACTAAGATTGATTGATTATTAGGTATTATCTGGCATCGTAACATCAGAGGTCATTGATTCCAGCATTACTAAGAAGGCTAAAGTACATCGTCACACGGATTCAAGAGTGGGCACCTTTCCTCGATCTCAAGGTCGTTTTGGCCATATTCCTGTCAATGTAGTAGGCCCTTACCCACGTCATAAGGGCACCATTACTGGTTTACCATCATTGACCTCTCCACTAGTTGGCCTGAAGCCATCCCCATGCAAACTGCAATATTCTCCTCATGTACGCGGACAGAACCGGAGAGAGAGAGAGAGAGAGAGAGAGAGAGAGAGAGAGAGAGAGAGAGAGAGAGAGAGAGAGAGAGAGAGAGAGAGAGAGAGAGCAATAGCTCCCAGTGTATGAGCGTCGATGATATACACGTGCATTACACCTTATCATAATATGCATATAAAATCTCATTGTCAATTTAAATTATATTGAAAAGTATGGACTTCATTTCATCATTATGGTGGATGACGAGATTAGGTATAACTGCCCATATTACTTTTGACAGGGATACCACTTTCCAGTCTCAATTGAGGACATCATTAGCAAATCTGCTGGGCATCAGCTTACATCAGACAACAGCCTACATTCCTGCAGCCTGTAGAATGGTTGAGCGTTTACATCGCACCTTCTAAGCAGCTTTGATGTCCAGCTCAAATGACGCTAACAGGTTTACCCAGATTTCCCTGGGTTCTCCTTGGATTATGGACCACACCTAAGGACGCCCTATATGTCTTGGCAGCTGAAATTGTGTATGGTGACCCATTGGTCACCACTGCTGATCGGCAACCTCCTCTGACAATCTCCAGCGCTTACATCATGGTGTGGGAAAATTTACTCCTGGCCACCACGGTTACAAGCCCCCAGCAAAGCAACACACAGGGAAAGATTTAAACACTGCTTTGCATGACTTCCTAAGCACCGAGACTTGTAAGCAACTGCTGATGACCCCTTACAAGGGCCCTTTCCCCGTGACATATCTCAAATTGAAGGCATTCTTAAATAACATTCATGGAAAAGATGCCTGGGTCTCCATTGGTCGCCTAAAACCTTCATATCTCCTGCACGATGATACCTCTAAAGTTTGCCTCAATAAGGCAGGGTGGCCTATCTCATATGTACGAGTAAATCTTATTTAAGGGGGTCATGTACACCCTCACATATTTCATACACGCTCATGCATTATAATACTATTGCTCTTTTTTTATCTCTCGCTCTCTCCCGAACTGATGGTAGAAAAACCTATTTAAGCTTGCTATAGCATGATTCATACTGCTTGAATTTTTGTGCCATTAATGCCCCTAACTGTTTGCATATTAGCTTATTATCTTGTTGAATAATGTTACTTGCAATCACCTCGCCTCTCTTTTAACATCTAACAGACACCTTGCACAAAGGTATGGAGATATTGTATATAGATAGACAAAAAGAAAAGGTGTGGTGATAAATCGGTTAAGTGTGTATCTGCAAAAATACATGGTGTTGGAAATTTCTCTTGCGCAGATAAAAGTTAATCCCATGGCCTAAAATTGGTCAATTGTCCAAGCATTTCCTAGTCACATGACTATTATAGCTCAAAATTATATATCTCAAGACTTAAAATTGGCCTAGAAAGCTCATCGATCACTCAAATTGTTCAGTAGGAAAGCTAGAAGCACCTGGAACTGAACACAATTATCTAATTGGGGCCAATTAGTAGTTTATGCCCAAATATGCCCCTGAAAGGTAGAAGATCGGTAGTATGTGTACCTCCAAAAGTGTTTGAGTTGAAATTTGTCATTTGGCAGACTTAGACATAAGATCAAATTACGCCTTGGGGGTGTTCAATAATTGAAACAATCCTAGGTCAAGCGACTAAACCTCCTCAAAATTATTTTCGAAAAACTTCGATCATTCGAGAAATTTATGGCCTTAATAGCTCCTCAACCACTCAAATTAGTTAAGTAGGCGGATGTGGTAAAGTTAGGAATGGATTCGACACCAATTAACTAATTAAGCCTAATTATGGACAAAGAAAGCTCTGGGTGATAGGAGGATAGATATGAGAGAGGCAAGAGAACGTGCTAGAAATAGGAATGAATGGCGAGCGATTGTGACGCAGTTCCGGTAGGCCCTGCCGCTGCCTCCGATGCCTTAGATGACCGCGGAGGTAGCAGCAGTAGGGGATTCAGCATTATGAAGCTTCATCTGTGGCGGATAATGTGGGAGGGTGGGCTGTGGCACCCTAGCAGTACCATCTGAACTCGGTTGAGTCCCTTGTTAGGCTGGAGGAACGTAGAGAGTAGAGGTCCCCTTTTTGTTTTTGTTTCATTTGTTGATGTCGGCTAACCCCCAAAATTGGGGGAAGTGCCTTGGTATATGTATGTATGGACAAAGACTGTAATATCATTGCATCAATCCGGGTTAATCGATCTAGGTCGGGTTTTTCTTAAAGATTTGGACAGTAGATCAAGAGTTAACATCAAAAGCATCTTTTCACTGTCAAACAAGACGGTTCCTAATTTTCATGAGAGTCATACTGAGTATCAGCACCACGATTTTTTTTTTTTTTTATCAATCGTAACTGTCCATTATATTGAAGCTTTCCTTTTAATCCTATCTCCTCATGACATTGAAAGATACTCAAAACATCCAAGAATGAGTACGTTATTTGATATCCATATCTTTACAAAGAATGGGGCATATTTCGTCACCTCTTTCTTCCAGAATAATTATGGATTTATTCATGTAAAAGATGGACTCATGTTACTACAATGAGAAATTTGACGTTAATTAAAACTGGGAAACAATGACAGAAAATACGGGTTTACAGGCTAGGAACCTGACATATGGGACTAAAGTTTGATTTTACCTAGCAAATGGCGTATTTTCATAGATGTAAATATTCAGACAATAATAATAATAATGATAATAATAATAATAATAATAATAATAATAATAATAATAATAATAATAATAATAATAATAATGGACTTGCGTTTACAAATTATCGAACAAATATCGTTAAAACCTAAATTTTTATAAAGTATTCTTAAGAAATCTATCAAATGATATAACCTTATCCCATTTCTCTATATTTTAAATCACAAGCTTAAGACAATTTTCTCTCATGAAAATAGCATTATGATAACAACAAGGAGCGAGGTCACAGATAATCTGAAGAGCGAGATAACATTGATTCACTCTGTATGATCAAATCCTCTCACCAAGATGGTTCGAGTCTATATCCAGTTAATTCAGCAACCCACGCTGGCCCAATATGATCTCAACTGATTGCACAGCTTTACTTGGATTGCTGCTAGCAACCCTCCAATTCTTGTTTGAAACGCCACATGTGCGAGGGCGTCTTCCAGTGGGAGTTCGTGGGGCTTCCTATTCCCAGAGCAATGCAGAGGACTTCCATGCTCTGTTGCAGATGTCAAAACATTCGCCTCAACTCGATTGTGTTACGTATGTTTTTCAGTTAGTTGGTTTTTAGGTTATTATCATTATTATTATTGTTGTTATTGTTGGTTATCATTATCATTATATCTTATATCAATTATTTTTTAACATCAATATTAATATTAATATTAATATTAATATTAATATTAATATTAATATTAATACTAATATCAATATCAAGATTAAGATTAAGTAATATCAAGATAATCAATATCATCAGTATTATTATTATTATAATAATAATTATTATTATTATTATGACCCCACCCCCACCGAGGTGTAGGATGGGGATTGTTTTAGTAAATTTCTCTGTAGCTATGTAGTGTTTGTCAGATTATTTCTATGTTAGCAACTTCACGAAAAACTATGTAACCGATTTACTTTTAACTTTCATGAGTGATGCACTATAACACACAGTAGAACATATCATCGTTATACTAATTGTCAGTTCGACATATTGTCTTTTCGACTAAATGTTTTCGACGAGTTAGCTTTCGACCACCTGTCTTCCGGCAAATAGTCTGCATACCGTAGTATAATATTCAAATGATAGCCGAAAATAAAGACACTAATTACTGAGTAATTTCATTTTAATGATTTTCTTGATTTTTCAATTATTAAAACATACAACGGTTGCTATTTCATTAAATTCACATTCAAATTCAGGTAAAACAAATACTAATCGAGTAAATTTTACAACGCATTGCCATATTTTCAAGGAAAAATTATTAATTTTCTATAAATATACATTAAACTAGAAAAGCTAATATCGAAGACTTTATATATATATATATATATATATATATATATATATATATATATATATATATATATATATATATATATATATATATATATATATATATATATATATATATATATATATTATATATATATATATATATATATATATATATATATATATATATATATATATATACATACATATATATATATATATATATATATATATATATATATATATATATATATGTATATATATATATATATATATATATATATATATATATATATATATATATATATATATATATAATATATATATATATATATATATATATTTATATATATATATATATATATATATATATATATATATATATATATATGTATATATATATATATATATATATATATATATATATATATATATATATATATATATATATATATATATATATATATATATATATATATATATATATATATATATATTTTAATTTATTTGCATATTCATCTGTCCCCCTCTAGTAAATCTATTTAAAAAATAACCGTAAAAAATTCCTGACCAGAAACTCCGAGGCTAATTTAAATGTTAACCTAATATAGTATTCTTTTTACTAGGACTGGCTCATAGATATGAGAATATGATCCGTGAAGAGACTTTTACTTAAGGATTTAGGACACCAATAGCCTTATTATCAAAGTGAATAGCCAGCAATATCTTTTATAATCCTAAGGAATTCTGATATAATAACATAAGAATTCCTCTAGTTCCAGAATAGTATTTTGAAGATTGCTCTTACGAGAGTAGTACAGTCTTATCTGCTATCTATATAGTCGGTTATCTAGTGGTTGGGGGTGGGGGTGGGGTGGGGGGGGGGGGGTTATCGGTGCAACGACCCCCAACCCAGGACTAAGTGAAATATAGTTTTCTAGCTTCCCTTTGACATCTTGAATCATATTTCAGATACCAATAGAAACAAAATTCACGACAAGGAGTATATATTGGGTTTTATAGCCAAGCTTGTCACGAAATCCAAAAATTTGAAAAAAAGAAAATGATACTGATGGGATATTTGAAAATTCTTTGAAGATATCATAGCTTATTTCAGGATATATATATATATATATATATATATATATATATATATATATATATATATATATATATATATATATATATATATATATATATATATATATATATATATATATAACCTAAATGAAGCATTACACAACGATTCAATTGCTGTAGTTCACTTCTGCATATTCTTATGAACTATCGGTTGCCTTAATCTTAGATACAGTATGAGATAAGTCATTTATTCTTATTTTAAAACAAAGAGAAGCAGCCTATCTAAAAAGTACTCGTGAGAGAGAGAGAGAGAGAGAGAGAGAGAGAGAGAGAGAGAGAGAGAGAGAGAGAGAGAGAGAGAGAGAGAGAGTGAGAGAGAGAGAAATATTCACTAAATAGTATCAAAAAACAGAATTATATCGCTGCAGACCCGTAAAACTGAAACAGATACATTTGAAAAAGCTCCCAGGAGTATATAATAGCGGATTCAAAAGAAAGAAATTTCTGGTGTTTCCTATAACTATAATATTCATATGAAGCATAATTTACGAAACCATTACAATTTGCATGTTCTGTGGATGCAACTCACATTCTTTATTAATTTCCCAGCATTAACCAGCATGAAATTATCCTAACCATTGTATTTCATTAAGTTTCAAAGCACAATTCAATTTTCTGCTTCAGGAAACATCTTTTAAAAAAAACATATGATCGATATACAACGAATTTATATAAAACCAAGCTTGTGTCATGAAGAACAATCTGAATTCATTTGCCCCGTAAGTAGCACTGACATATTTGTGCTTCGCTATTAGCAATTAATCTGCGATTATTGGCTGCAAATATCGGTTGATTATTTTCTTCGGTCCTCCAAATGGAGCCAATTTGCTATCTAAACACTGAATTGTTACGGGGAATGATTCTAACGCAAATCGAAAAGGAGTTTTACATCAACTCACAGGTTATTTATGCTTTGATAAAGGTGCCAAGTGAAATATTCTTTAGGTCATTTCATCTCAATACCCACTAATTTTCTACCAAGTACAAGTACTGATGGGTAAATTTGTGTCATAAAGGATAGGTATACGGGAAAACGAATATCTTTAAGGGTCATTTTATCTCAATACCCACTAATTTTGTACCAAATACAAGTACTGACTTTCAAATTTGTGTCATAAAGGATAGGCATACGAGAAAACGAATATTTTTTAGGTCATTTCATCTCAATACCCACTAATGTTTTACCAAATACAAGGACTGACTTTCAAATTTGTGTCATAAAGGATAGGCATACGGGAAAACGAATATTTTCTAGGTCATTTTATCTCAATACCCACTAATGTTTTACCAAATACAAGTATTGACTTTCAAATTTGTGTCATAAAGGATAGGCATACGGGAAAACGAATATTTTCTAGGTCATTTTATCTCAATACCCACTAATTTGGTACCAAGTACAAGTACTGACAGGCAAATTTGTATCATAAAGGATAGGCATACGAGAAAACGAATATTTCTTAGGTCATTTTGTCTCAATACCCACTAATTTTTTACCAAATACAAGTACTGACTTTCAAATTTGTGTCATAAAGGATAGGCATACGGGAAAACGAAGATATATGGATATAGCTTTACCTTATTGCAATCAAATGAAAAATACCTAATATGAAATAAAACTCACTTGATTTTTTCCTTTGAATAAAATGTTCCCGGTTATTTTGCTATTGGCTTCTTCCAGAAGCAATCTTCAGGATACTCCAATCTCGCCTCACCTGTAAGAAAGGATGTGGATATAGCCTAAAGATGTCTGGTCTCATTAAGGAAAATAAATCCTTACTTACGATACAAATTAAAAAAGTATTGATATACCGTAAATTAAAAGAAAATTATTTAAAAAAAAATTATAACTATTTTTCAAGATTAAACTATCTACAACTTTAAATTATCATTATTAACCTTTATTATTCAAATAAGTTATATTACACTGCTTAATGGATCTAGCTTTGCTTATTACTATAATTATAATGTATAAGTTTTATTTCAAAATATCTTCAACATTCATTTCACAGAGGAAGAGAATAATGGAGGTAGTTGCTTTTAGGTAGGTACCGTAAATTAAAAGAAAATTATTGAAAAAAAATGTAACTACTATTCAAGATTAAACTATCTAAAACTTTAAATTATCATTATTAACCTTTATTATTCAAATAAGTTATATGAAAAAACGTTTATGAAAATATAAAACTTGAAATTAATTTACTTGTCTTTATAACTTACAAACAGGCGATCCGTGCTACCAACAAGCAAAGGAAAAGGTATGTGTAATGCTATATTTTTTTTTCTATCAATATAAAAAACATATATCCATGTCATGTCTATTTACATTTACCGTAACATTCAGTTATATCAATTAATTTTTTACTCATGCCATTTTCCATCACACTTTTACTACCTTATAAAATGAAAATATGCATTTTAAATGTAGCTCATTTATAAATGAGCTTGCTTCAACAGTTTTCCTTTGCTTCCTGTAATACGGAATGTCTGAAATGTAATAGAAAACTTGGACTTACCAAAAACAGAAGGGGAGAAATGGACGTTCGATCTCTTGCATTGGAGCAGTTCGTCCTCTTGTGCCAGGATTCTTGATTCACATCAAAGTCATCAAAACAAACTGAGCACAAAGGCTAGAGGCACTTAACCTAACATATATAACCTAAATGCCATAGTCCAAGGTTTGATCTGCATAACCTAAGGATTCTAACCTATTTATAATTTCTAACCGGCCTAAAAAAACCCCAATTGCTAAATGACTCGATTAAACCAACTTATGATACAACATTAGTGGCAGAGGAGGATTCTAATCGCCTGGTTATGTAAATATAAAAAGCTTTAAGAAGTGCAGCGAAGATTTTATAGCGGGCCCCCTTATCTAGCCCCACCATTCCTTCCCACCAACATTCCTAGGCCTAAAGCGCTGATTTGTTTCTGAATATTTTCTTCAGTATTTTAAATGACTAACGCTTCACATAAGGTCATTATCTTACACTCGCGTAATAAAAGCTACAACACACGTATTTGCTGTTATTTATACTCCTCCTAACGCCATATTAGATCATTTACATATTTGTAAATAAAGAAAACGTCATTATCGATTTAGAGATACTTGAAAAATATTAATGACAAAGTGAGGTGCACAAGAATACTTTGCAATTCAAACGCTTACAAAAGAAAATACCAAACCAGCAGATGATGCAGATATCGAACCAATTAATCTGAAACCTAAAACATCTGGAAAAGAATTACAAATGCAAATTAAGATTATAAAAATTAGAAAGAATTAAAAACGCTAAAAAGAATAAATATAAAACACTCACCATCTGCAGCCATGCGTAGTTTCTTGCACCATGGATGCAACATTGAAGGCTTTTATTGATAAGTAAAATGGTGAAAAAATCAGATGGGAAATATGAAAAATTTGTTGAGAAGCTATTTTCAAAGATGTTGATATTCATAATAATGAACAAAAATAGATAAAATCTTTTCACAGAGGATTAAGAATCAACGTCAGCGAACACAGACAGCAAGCGCACAAAACTAGCCGCGGGGATTATAGAAAACGATTCCCAGGGAATGAATTAAAACTCACCAGGGAACGCAGACAGCTAGCGTGTAAAACTAGCAGCCGGGATTATAGAAAACGATTCCCAGGGATTGAATTAAAACTAGCCAGGGAACGCAGACAGCTAGCGCGCAAAACTAGCAGCAGGGGATTATAGAAAACGATTCCCAGGGAATGAATTAGCTAGCCAGGGAACGCAGATAGCAAGCGCACAAAACTAGCAGCAGGGGATTATAGAAAACGATTCCCAGGGAATGAATTAAAGCTAGCCAGGGAAAGCAGACAGCTAGCGAGCAAAACTAGCAGCAGGGGATTATAGAAAGCTGTCGCCAGGGAATAAGGGAAAGCTTAAGCTAGCAATTCTAACAAGTGAGAACACCTACGAGTGCAAAAACCAAATTTTGAAAAAAAAAAAAAACCACCTACCTAAAAGCAACTACCTCCATTATTCTCTTCCTCTGTGAAATGAATGTTCAAGATATTGTGAAATAAAACTTGAACATTATAATTATAGTAATAAGCAAAGCTAGATCCATTAAGCAGTGTAATACGTGAATTTCTGGTTAAATTATCAAGATTCTTTTTTGAACGCAAAGCGTTTCTATTCTAAAACAAAAACAAATTAAATCAATCGAAATAAAAACCATTTCTTATTCAAGAGAAGCCTTCAAAGTAGCATAATACACACTGAGCCCAAACTAACATGCAAATCTTACTTGCTACACAGTTATATAATCATATTTCTGACATAAAAAAGGTTAATTGAGAAATAGTATAAACAATAGAACAATACAGCATAATACACATAATAAGTTTGCATACAAATAATTACATAACGTCACAAAAACACCGACATAAATGAGAAAATAAAATTCAATACAAATGGAACATTCAAATTCGAAAAAAAAAAAAATATCAATAAGCCTTAATTATCACCCAAGAAAAAATACGCAGTTTTACATGTTACAAAAAGACATACTCATCGCAAAATACAAAACTAAAAAGACATCGTTTCATAGATCTCAGTGGAGGTTACAACATTCCTAAATCACCACAGGATACCCCCTCATCCTGTGGTAAAAGTTTCCAAATCCCTAAGATAATAATTTTGCCTATTGTGCATATAAAAAAATCATCAGTAACATTTACATCTAAGGTACAAAACAATGAACATGACAGTTGAATACCATATTGTACTCAGAATTACTATGCATAAGAATGACATTGCAATAAAGACAAAACTATTAATTAATTAGCAAGAAAAAATCTAAAATTCTTGGCTCAGGTGCATCATGGTGATCCTACCTTCATGAAGAGAATGAATCTGTAAAGAGAGAAAAAACAATATTAATTGCAGAAAGAAAAATATCAGCTAAGATTTTCAAACAAATGTTTATTAAGAACAATGATCCTTAGCAAAGACAAACTACTATTCAGACAACAGATATGCTACCTTACTGTTAAGAATTGATTTTGAAATTTAAATATAGTACTACATAACCGATCAGATGATGGTTTGTAGAACCAAAATAATCTAGCAAATTTTCTCTCTCCTTGTCATTGATACCATTATAATCAGTATTTCTATCCATTAGTTTATAATTCTAGTGAGGTCAATATTCCTATCCATCTTTTCCCTTATTCTCCTTGGATTGCATCATTCAGTCTCTCCTTCCTCATACTAGAAAGTTTTGGATTAAACTGGATTTATGAATGAAGGTCATGAAGCTTAGATATAGGGCCTAGAGACCATTTACGAGTAGCACCCAAGGGCAACAAGGAAAACTCTGCAGTTACACTATGGAGTCGAATTAATAGTGTAAGATAAAGTAAAATGAAGTACAGCAAGGAGAGCTAGGGGGCAAAAAATGCTGTAATGAAACCCAACTAACTGCTATAATACACCACATGAGCTGCACTTAGGGTAGAAATTAGGCAAGGGAACTTCCAGATAACCAACCATGAGCCATAATAATGCTGGAACCCAAGCATTAAAGCATTCATCGAGTTCTACCCAACTTTTCCTAACCTATGCTGACCCAATAGATTAGATAGCATTTCCTAAGAATTACCCCCAAATGAGTGTATTGAAAATACACCAGAAATATATTTTTACCTCTCATTGGGATCGATCCTAACACGTCTAAAATCAAAATAAAAGGAGTTACGGGCCGAACAAGTTAAAAGAGGCTTACCGTCTTAAAAGCTTAGCCTTAAATTCCAAGGTAAAAATTGTTTCTATTGAAAATGTGCTTTGCGTTTTCCTTAAAATAGTACTTCCACAACTACTACTACACATAATAATCCTTATCATTACTCATGTAGACCTAATAGAAGTGATCTTGATATCATGAGACTCTCTAAAGAAACATGATTGACCGATTGATTTAAAGTTTTCAAGCATCCTGACATCTACGGTCATTGATGCCGTAAGAAACATGAGGGTTTGGTTTCAACTTGAAGGAAGTGGAATGATTTGAACATGTTCCTTTCAACTCAACTGTGCCTCTTGAAGTCGACATAGAACAATATACTTGTTGGCTCGTTGACCTGCACAAGTCATAATTACGGATGAAATAATCACTCATACAAAGTGTAACACTGTCTGAAACCAACACTTAAAACGGAAAGGTGCTGCAAATAATAATGTTACAGGATAAAGAAAAGTACCCAAGCAGTAGGGAATTGTTTATGCGTTGGTAAAAAAAGGTAAAACTCTTAAGATTTTTAGTGAATCCCAGATGAATTGTATAAATCATAACCTCTAGGTAATTATGTGGAAGTTACTGTGTCCTCCATCGATAAATATGTATTGAATACAAAATGTTTCACGCACACTTCACACAGTTGTAGGCAGACTGCCTCACAGCAAATGTGCCTCCCTTGGCAAAAAAAAATTACCTCTTAAGGATTATATTTGCCAATAGAGAAAAGTTATCTGGGCTAGGGAAGAAGTTATAACAGAAGGTGTCCATCAGTTGTGAAAGTGAGCCATTAGGTTGTAACTGAAGAGGTGAGGTGAATGCAGGTAACTTTATTTCAACAGAGAAAGTTTTGTACAAGAGTTTCAAAGCAAGGTGGTCACAAAAATTCAAACAAAATAATTCTTGAAAAGACAGGCTTAAAAAGGTTCTGTTAACAGTGAGGTGTAGAGCAAAATATAGATTAAAAAGATACCGTTACACCGTACGAGCATGTGCGCAAAACGTGTGGTAATTTGCTCCCCCCTTTACAGACATACATGTGAAATGGGGCTCCCTGGTCCGGTGAGGCTTACTGAAGGTTGGTCATCTTACAGCAGATACACAAGTCTTAGTCAATAAATGGAGACTCAAGTCTTCTTTGCTATAAATGTTGATTAAGAAAGCCTTTGGATTGTGACAGATAACGAGGAAAAGGCCCATGTAAGGGGGCGTTAGCAGTGGCTTGCAAGTATCGTTGCACAGGAAAACGTACATTGCAGAGTTCAAATCTATCGTATTGTGTTGCTTAGCTGAGGGCTTGTAAGTCTGCTTGTGTGGAGTAAATTTTCCCGGAGAAGGTTGCAGATGGAAAAATTCGGCAGGGACGACCAATGAGTACCCATACTTTATTTCAGCTGCTGGGACATCCAGGACATCTTTTAGGAGTGATTCTCAGTCTAAGGAGGACTCAGGGAAGCTGGGTAAACCAGTTGGAGTTCTTGCAGCAGGATATTAAAGCTGTTTTGAGAGAGTGCTTTGAAAAGTTTCAACCATTCCATTGGCAGTAGGGTTGTAGGCGGTTGTCTGATGTAGGGTCATTCCCAGGAGATTCCCTAATGATATGAAAAAATTGAGGTGGTACCGTTTTCAGAAGTAATATGCTCAGGGATACGAAATCTTGCTATCCACCCTGAGAATAAGGCAGATGTACATGAGAATGACGTTGCAGCTTGTTTGTGAATGGCTTCAGGCCAACGAGTGGAGTAGTCAATGACGGTAAACAGGTAACGATGTTCTTGTGATGTGGGTAGGCAACCTACTACATCGATGTGAATGTGGTCCCCACTCTTGAATCCATATGTCTATGTACTTTTGAAGTTTGTCACGAACCCAGTCATTAGCAACCTTAGCAATGCAGGGCCAAAAGTAGCTGTGTCATGAATGAAATAAAACACCAGCGGGCATATGGGAGCAGGTATCCATGATTGTGGTCTACCGGGAATGACGTTGCAGAGGGTGGCGGCGTTAGAGTAGTCAAGGCCAACATCTTCCCAACTGAGGGATGTGCAGGATGTCCTACATGCTTGGTACTCTTGATCCATTAATTGGGCTTATGCCAAAGTGTTGTAATCCAATCCCAAGTGAATGGTGGCCAATGTGATTCATTTTCCCATGGACGTGTTAAAGGGTGGAATTATACTTTGCCACAGCGGAGAGATGTCGGTGTTGACGGGCAGACCAGGCATTGGAATGTTGAGTGGAGGTGTGCACCAAGGGCATGTGGTCCATGTGAAAATCGAAGGGCATACCTTCTAAAATTTGGTGAAAGTGACCAACAGCCAAATGCACCACCAGTAATTCGTGGTTGAAGGTAGAGTACCCGGATTCCGCCTTGGCCACTTTTCTACTGAAGAAGGAATCCATTGACAACCTGCTCAAGTACTACACCAATACCAATGTCACTGGCATTGGTGGAGAGAAGGAGAGGACCATGTGGCATGGGAAAAGTGCAAGCATTCTTTACGTAGAAGGCCACTTCTTGAAAGGGACCCCACTTCAGATCTTTTGACTTGCCCTTGTGGGAGACGTGGGAGGGGGGGGGGCACAGTGGTGGTGATGGCTAGCAGGAAACCGGGATAATAGTTGATCATGCCCAAGAATTCTTGCAGTGATCTGACAGCCAACAGTGTGGGGGAGTTCTGAATGGCTGCTACCTTCTCAGGGAGGGAGTGGACTCCTTCATTAGGAGTGATGCGGTGCCCTAAGAATGATACTTCGTTGGCACCGAAGGTACACTTGTTGTACTGGACTACAAGGCCGCTCTGTTGTAGGCAGTTGATCACTATGGGTAGGTGACGGAGGTTTCCTCTTTGGAGGAAAAAACAAGTATGTCGTCCACATAACATACACAGAAAGGGGAGGCCACTAAGATGTCATCCATGAGGTGTAGAAAAGTGGCCCTAACATTACGAGCATTACGAAGGCCTAAACAGGAGTAATTGAAGCTGCATGTACTGAAGAGGGTAGTAATGTTGATCTTGGGGATGTGTTCTGGGTACATGAGCACCTGATAATACCCCTTCAAGAGGTCAAGCGTGAAAAAACCTTCGCCTTGCATGATTAGGAAGTCACATCGGCGATGTTTAAGAGGGGAATGTGATCCAGTTCTGTCTGCATGTTAAGGCACTTGAAGCCTTTTAGCCAAAGGCCCATTTCTTCCATTTTGGCAAATGTTTGTCTAGCAGCTGCCGAACAATCCGGTGTCAGACGCCTGAATGTCGCAAACAATGGGGCCCCATTGTCTTTACATGGTGATAAATACCATGTTTGGTAGGAACCGTGGGTGTTTGTTGAAATTCTGGGCGGAAAACCTCCGGGTACAATTTGAGAAGGTGGGATTAGGTATCCGTGGGTGTGCTTATATGGAGAGCGAGGTCGGAAGTTATGGGTTGAAGAGGTGTCAAAGAGTAAGAGTCTGCATTAACTAATTGTCGGTGAGCGACATCAACCAGAAGGTGGAAATTTGAAAGGAAATTCGCCCCAAAGGCTGGCAATGTGACGTAAGTAATGAGAAACTTTCAATTATTTTTGGTGCTTCCAAACGATAATGCAAGGTTTTTGTAACCATGGGTGGGTATCGCAGATCCGTCGGCAGCTACCAGGCAGACATCGGCATACTTAGACTATGTCGTGTCCTGGAGAATGGCCTTGGCAGATGAGAATGGCAAGCACCCTTTCCTACCAAAAATCGCATGATCATACCTACATCAAGTAAAAAGAAAAGATTAGGGACAGGAGAAGTTACCACCCCAAGTTGTGGCTTACTTACACGTGTTTTAGCCACTGACAACCGTTCGCACATTTCTTCGTGGCAGACCCAAATTTGGAGTCATAGTAACAAAACTGCTGTCAAAAGGCGTCAGTAATTGACTGTAGAGGTCGTTGGTTCGCGCATAAGCGAGTGGTAGGTGGTGGGCAACTTTGTCGCTGCTCCAACAGGTCACAGGGTAGCCGTCTGTGTCCTACCGCATTCACGTTAGCTTTGGTCGATGTTGAATAGTTGTCCTCTTCATCAAGGGTGGACGCATTGATGAAGGTCTTGAAGGTGGTAAAGTGGCTATTCATAAGGGTGTCGACTTTAGTCATCAGATAATTCATGGGCAAATATATTGACACAGGTTATGACAGCGCGTACAGTTCGGGTAAGGATCCTACCCAAAGGGCACGAAGTAGGCTCACCTCACGTGGAGAGCCATCTTTGAAAGGTTGTTGGAAAGTGATGCTGGTCATTTCCTTGAGGGTGAGAGAAGCCTTTGGTCCCCAAGTAGTTGTTGAGAGAGCTGAAAAAGCTTGCCTATACAGGCAGCTGACTATGGCGAGTACTGCTCCAGGAGGTATGTTTTGAGGGAGCCATACGCTATTGGGGTGCCCCTTGCTTGCAAACCCTATTGAAGATTTCCAGAAAAGTGTCTCCAGTATTGTTCATAGGAGCGTCAGGGTCGGAAGTTATCATCCTCCAACAATAAGACAAGGCAGTGAGGGGGATGGCAGGAGGGAGCTGGTCACTCCAATGATCACCAATGCGGGAGTGTGCTGCTAGGTTGTAACTGAGGGGGATGAGGACAACTTTATTTCAACAGATAGGGACTTTATGTACAAGAGTTTCACAGCAAGACGATTATAAAACTCTAAACTAAATGATTCATGAAAAGATAGGAATAAACAAATTCTATTAACAATGAGATGTAGAGCGAAGTATACAATAATAAAAAATATCATTACATTGTATGAGCTTTTACTTACCGACTGTTTGAATTGCTAAAGTTTTACTGTAAATTTTACCTAATAACATCTTGTCTTGATTGTAATAGAGGTTCAGAGAGAACCCATTGTTAATAAAAAATTATTGTAGGAAATTTTCTTCCTCGTGAAACCTCACATAAGATGAAAATACGTGGTAACATCTATAAAAAAGAGTTTTTTATTGAATTATATTTATGTATATATATATATATATATGTATATAGATATATTACATATACATATATATATATATATATATATATAAAACATGTAATAAACACACATACACGTACATATATAAATGTGTATGTATACATATATATATATATATATATATAAATATATCATATATATAGATGTATTTATATTATATTAATATATATATATATATATATATGTATATATACAATATTTATACAAATATATATATATATATATATATGTATGTATATATACAATATTTATACAAATATATATAAATATATATATATATATATATATATACATACATATATATATATATATATATATACATATTTATATATGTAGATATAAATGTATATATATATATATATAATATATATATATATATATATACATATATATATATATATATATACAATATATATATATATATATACAATATATATATATATATATATATACAATATATATATATATATATATACATATATATATATATATATATACATAAATGCATATATATATATATATATATATTTTATGTATATATATATATATATATATAAATATACAGTATATATATATAAATATATATATATATATATATATATATTACAGAACAACACAGAACTACATTTTCCAATACATAACACAATTTTTTTTCTACAGTAAATATTGTGCTCTTGATGAATTTGACCTTTAATTTCACCGCAAATAAATCGTTCTCCTGTTATCTTTCCCGCTTCCCGACTGAAACAGATGGGAACTTGAGACTTTGGGTGAACGAAAACAGGTAAAAACGTGATTATTTACACTTTCAAGATTCTTAAAAGGGCCCAGGACCTTAAAAACCTACATAACCTAACCTAGTAGTTCTCAGGTAACAGACCTAACCGGTGGGCAAGTCAACCTGAACCCCCCTCCTAGGTCACAAACCTACCCAGGTCATAAACCTAGTAAGAGGGTAAGTCCCTGGAACCCCCTTCCCAGGCCACAGACCTATCAAGGGCCAAGACCTACGAATACCCATTTTCTCAGGTCACAGACATAGATGTAAACAAGAGTGAAATATATATTTCAAGGGAATAGGATACCAATTTGTGTGCCCTTTTTTCCTGGATTTATTATGCGTCCCGGAGAATAATGTATAGAGAAAAGAAGCTTAGTTTTGCCATTAGTTATTGATTCGTCAGTAAATATTGTCCACCCTAAAACTCCTGGTTCCCACTTGGTGGCCCCCTTACCATAGCCTATATTAAGGTATATCTTATTAACTACTTATTTGCAATGGAGTATAAAGCTCATTTTCAAATAAACTGGAATTTTTCTATATAAAACCACATCCGTTTACTAGTAAAGATTTTTCTGTGTTTTTCTGTAATAAGACCATATATATATATACAGTCCGACCCCATTCTTCACGAGGGTTAGGTAAAAGAGACAAGCGCGAAAAACTTTTTCATGAGTGCTTGATACCCTAGGGTGGGATAACTCCTAACCTAACAAGTCACGGCCCATTGCCAACGAGCAGGTTTCTGAGCGAGTGATTAATACACTAAGTACTGCGTAATATTGTTTCTTATTTGTTTCTATCACAGTATAAGTAGGTTGTAATTAAATACACAGTGCAGAATACATGCACACATGTGTACACTATGTACTAGACATCGCAAAGGCTATAGTAGAGAACGTATCTCTACAGTACTTAGTTGTTGCCCTGACTGAAACTATAATCTTACCAAGTAGTCATCATACACTTATAACAAAACACTGTTGTTCCTATCTAGTTATACTGTACTGTAAAAAACTCATTGATACTGTAGTGTATACTACTGTATTATATGTATACTGTAATATCACAGCAGTACAGGTTAACTGTACTTTAAGCGTTCGCTGTTCTTGTTCAGATGGCTCGACTACATTTGACAACTCACCGCACACATAGCCTACATTTCTATAAATGTAGTAAAATACTGTTCTGTACAATAGGTCAACAATTCAAGATTAACTGAATGTACTATCATGAACAAAAGTTGGTTCCCTTAGACTTCCAGAGAGTGAACACGAATCTCCTGACTATGAATCACCGAAGCTTTTGAACAAATAAGTCATGGAAAACCCAAGAGATGGCGCACCGCAAGGACGTTGGACGCAGAGAGGAATAGGAAGTATTTTTTTTTTGAAGCATTGAGTAAAGTCACCATAATCTGATATCGTTAGAAAGTGATAGAGGATTTTGTTGTTTTTGATGTTACTGGGTTTGCGTGTAAAATGTGCAGTTAACGAAATATGCTAGAAAAATATGAGAATAAAATTATGCTTACGATATCTACAGTCTTGAATTGGTATTCTCATATATTATCGTATCTTATCAACAGACATGACCAACCAAGGGTCATTACAAAACATTTTAGCCTAAATGTGTACGGAAATGTTTTATGATCTGCAAGTCGCCTATCGTAAAAACAAACACTTTTGTAGAAGTAGTCAGCAATTTATTTTTTTTTATTTCACTTGCGTTATTAATGTAGAGGTAATGGGAATGCATTAATGACCTTTTTTTATATTGTAGGAATTAAATTTCTCTGTCATTGAAAGTCAGTGGCAAGGGTTTTTGCCATTCCCAGACTCATTCTTGTCATATGGGAAGGGTTACTAACCACTAGTGGTAACCTTTGCGAGTTAAGTTGGCTAGTATATACCCCATCTTAGGGTGCACATTTCAACTCAAACTAATTCTATCAGTGTTTATTTTACTTCATGAACTCAAACTAATTCTATCAGTGTTTATTTTTACTTCATGGGTCCTATTTTAGATAGTGTCTAAAGTGTTGTACTTATGGTCTGTCAACTTTTTAATATCTCACTTTATTACTTAATATGTTTCCTCCTTTTCTTGGAATTGGCGTATTCTTTGAATTCCCTCTTTTTATTTCACAAAAACAACTTCCAGTAATATTGAAAATGTCTTTTCTTTACAAAATCTAAAGATAACTTTGACTAAAAGTTATTCTTAAAACCTCTTTATTGTTTTCATATAGTGTGTTAGAAAATTCCTTAGCAATTTACCAAGTTGATTTTTTTTCTTTTTTTTTGTCATTAATTTGATTTTGACATTATAACTTTCATTGAACGAAGAACGTAAAATTATATTTGATTTGAGCTTTGTATCATAAACGATCTTCCAGAACATTTTGTATTAATTAGTAGTGAAGTGAATGGTAGTTTACTAAAAATCATATTATTTGTTAATATTTTATTAGTATTTACACACAAGACTTCAGTATGATGTCCAACCTCCATCTGCATCGATGACCTCACGCAGACGATTTGGTATAGAATCTAAAAGATTCATGCAAAGTAGCGGACACACTCCCACAGATCATTCGGTTTAGTTTCTAATGCCTAGCGGGTACGCTGCTCCCCAACGTCCCATTCCCTAACCACCATAGCTCAAAGGTGTTCAATTTGGTTCAAGTTGCATCCTTTCGATGGCCACTCCAAAACTTCAATTTCAGGATGATCCTGTAGCCAGTTACTTACCACACGGCTCTTATGATCGTGGACCAACTTTATTAAACCAGGAGCAGAAACTACCATTGTCCGAACTGTTAGAAGTAACACTTGCTCCAAGATTTCAACGTATATTTCTCCTGTGATGTGGCCATCGATCTTGACAATTTCGCCAGGACCATATCCCCACGTCCATTCCCCGAATAATACTGCCACTCTGCCACTCATCGCTTGGTGATGGATGTGATTCTCCTGATAGCGTGTGTTAGGTCGCCCCAAACAATGCCTAGCTTGGGCTGCCACTGACTGAAACACCTTCTCATCAGTAAAGATTGTATTTTTCTACTAATTTTCGTCATGCGGAAGGTGTTCCAAAGCAAACACAAGGCAACATTCTTTGTGTGCAGGATTAAGCATTCCCTTGTATGATGGGATATGACAGCGAATCCCTGCTTCATTGAATCTTCATCTCAAGGTCATAGGATGGCAATTTAACCTCAGATTGCTAGTATTGTGAACCGATGTCCTCATAGGATGCATTTTACAGGCTGCTACAATCTGGGCCTCAATCCTGGGCAAGGTTGCACGTGGCCTTCCACTTTGAGGCCTTGTTTTCACGGAGCCCTCCTCCTACCACCGGGCGATCCCCTTCCTGACTATTTTGGTGCTTCTCCCAATTCGGTGAGAAATGTTTGCCACTGTCAGTCCACTTTCTCATAATCCGATAATCCTTCCTCGTTCAGCAATCACCTTTGTGGAAATTGTGCGTCCCTCGGGCATTGCTGTTATGGTAGAGTGATAAATCTATATACACTAATTCATTATTGATGTCTCCTTCATTATCAAAAATACTGGAATAAAAGCGTTGTCTATGGAAGGATTTTCAGCCCACAACTTTTCGGAGTCCCGCGTGGCTCTGGTCAATAGCAGCAGAAGGTAGAGTGTGTAACAAGACTGGCTGCAGTGTGTCTGAAGTAACCTACGAAAGGTTTACCTTTCACAGCCCTGGGTAGCTTCATAAACTTTGGTGCAAATGGTCATGTTGATTTAAAAAGTGTCAACTCTGTTATATTGTTTGTAGATTAAAAGTATTCATGACCATTGCATTCTAAATTTCATTAACAATACTCGCAATTGAACTAGTAAAAAAAATATTAATTTCTTAGCTCGTTTACATTGTCGTAACCTTACACCACCTATTAAACTGTCAAACAACAATCACTGAAATGATCGCTTGATTTTTACGTAATTTAGATTGCCACTTTCCCAGTAACATACACTCTTTCATATTTTGTTCCCGTTTTTATTTCTGTGCTCTTAAAATAATCCTCTGATTTTTTCTATCTTGTCACATAATATGGAAATATTACATTCGTGGAAATATCTAAACTTTATATTATATTTTTGAAAGAAAATGAGTATTGTAATAATTTCAGTTTCTAAAATCCCATTCGGTTGCCATACCCCATATAGCCCACCTTCGCTCAGAATGTTGGTCCAATTACACAATATGACAGATCTATGAATATTTTCATATGAAACTGCAGTTTGTGGTTACTACATTAATAACGCAAGTGAAATAAAAAAAAAAAATTTGCTGACCTGCTTCTAAAAATGTTTTTGTTTTTACGATAGGCGACTTGCAGATTATATAACACTTCCGTACACATTTAAGCTAAAATGTTTTGTAATGACCCTTGGTTGGTCAGTTCTGTTGATAAGATACGATAATATAAGAGAATACCAATTCAAGATTGTAGATATCGTAAGCATAATTTTATTCTCATATTTTTCTAGCATATTTCGTTAACTGCACATTTTACACGCAAACCCAGTAACATCAAAAACAACAAAATCCTCTATCACTTTCTAACGATATCAGATTATGGTGACTTTACTCAATGCTTCAAAAAAAAATACTTCCTATTCCTCTCTGCGTCCAACGTCCTTGCGGTGCGCCATCTCTTGGGTTTTCCATGACTTATTTGTTCAAAAGCTTCGGTGATTCATAGTCAGGAGATTCGTGTTCACTCTCTGGAAGTCTAAGGGAACCAACTTTTGTTCATGATAGTACATATTTTATACATCGACCACTAACCATTTTTGTACAATATTCTACGTAGCAATAATGCAATTCCTGAAGGGTCGTCTCTTACGCAGTCCTGTAGGGAATCTGACATCTACAGTAACCCAGTAATACTACTTATCTCCTCTTTTACTTCAATGGGTTAGAAAATTAAAAGATAATGATAAAAGTTTTGTTAGTAATGGTATAATCATTGTGTAAACGCATACGCCTACAATAACAACTGGACAAAATACAGCTGTTTTGTTATGAAAAATCAAATGAGATATCAGCTGTCTTGTTTGTATTTCAATCATTGTATGAAAATAAACTAAGGGTTGATATATGATACTTAATCGCTAGCGAAACTAGAATTCGCTATAAGAAATGGACGAATGCTTGTTAGTTTGGCATTTTCCTCAATATATTTAATGGTTGTTGGGGCATAATAACTTACATATCGGTTGATTATAATTGGAATTATTTCTCACTCCAACTCCATTGTTTGTTTACATATGGGAGACTGATGGTGAGTTATTGGCATTGCGCAAGCGTTGCTTGCATTTGATTTTGCAATCTGTTTTGTATTTTTGTATGATGCAATCATTACCTGCCTTTCTTAACTAATTACAAGATTCCAAATATTTATGCACACGTTCTAAGATGATACTCTACAGCACACAT
>NC_090746.1:121094682-121114682 GCF_036898095.1 Palaemon carinicauda | reverse complement strand
CTCTCCTCGTCCTCCTCTGTTCTTTTTCCCTTCTCCTCCTCTTCTGCTCTTTTTCTCTCCTCGTCCTCCTCTGTTCTTTTTCCCTTCTCCTCCTCTTCTGCTCTTTTTCCCTCCTCCTCCTCTGCTCTTTTTCCCTTCTCCTCCTCTTCTGCTCTTTTTCCCCTCCTCCTCCTCTGCTCTTTTTCCCTTCTCCTCCTCTTCTGCTCTTTTTCCCTCCTCCTCTGCTCTTTTTCTCTCCTCGTCCTCCTCTGTTCTTTTTCCCCTTCTCCTCTCTCTCTGCTCTTTTTCCCTCCTCCTCTGCTCTTTTTCTCTCCTCGTCCTCCTCTGTTTCTTTTTCCCTTCTCCTCCTCTTCTGCTCTTTTTCCCTCCTCGTCCTCCTCTGCTCTTTTTCTCTACTCGTCCTCCTCTGTTCTTTCTCCCCTCTCCTCCTCTGCTCTTTTTTCCTCCTCGTCCTCCTCTGCTCTTTTTCCCTTCTCCCCCTCCTCTTCTCTTTTCCCTCCTCCTCCTCTGCTCTTTTCTTCCCTCCTCGTCCTCCTCTGCTCTTTTTCCCTTCTCCTCCTCCTCTGCTCTTTTTTCCCTCCCCCTCCTCTGCTCTTTTTCCCTCCTCGTCCTCTTCTGCTCTTTTTCCCCTCCTCCTCCTCTGCTCTTTTTCCTCCTCCTCCTCTGCTCTTTTTCCCTCCCCCTCCTCTGCTCTTTTTCCCTCCTCGTCCTCTTCTGCTCTTTTTCCATCCTCTTCTTCCTTTGCTCTTTTTCCATCCTCCTTCGTCGCAACTCTCTTTCCCTTCTCCCCCTCCTCTACTCTTTTCCCCTCCTCCTTCGTCACCACTCTTCTTCCCTTCTCTTTCTTCGTCTGACTCTCAATTTCGCCCTATTTTCCCTCCTCCTCTTCTGCTCTTTTTCCCTTCACCTCCTCCTCTGCTCTTTTTCGTTCCTCGTCCTCCTCTGCTCTTTTTCCCTCCTCCTCCTCTGCTCTTTTTCCCTCCCCCTCCTCTGCTCTTTTTCCCTCCTTGTCCTCTTCTGCTCTTTTTCCATCCTCCTCTTATGCTCTTTTTCCCTCCTCCTCCTCCTCTGCTCTTTTTCCCTTGTCTTCCTCTTCTGCTCTTTTTTCCTTTCTCTTTCTATTATGCTCTTTTTCCCTCCTCCTTCGTCGCAACTCTTATTCCCTTCTCTTTCGTCGTCACAACTCTTGCCGGTGTAAAGAATGCCTCCCAATTTCGCCCTAACAAACAACTCTGACAGGTGGCAACCATGAGCCGAATGTTATCAAGGGAGAACAGATGAAGGCGTCGACACTTGGAGAAATGTATACAATTTCTGCACAAATATTGAGGCAATCAGCGCTGACGACAAACTCGTCCCATTCCGAGACGCTCCTCCGTCCTTTCCGATATCCTTCGAATCCTTCGAATCTACAGCTGTAATGGGATTAGTATCACTGGGGACGAGGAGGACGCTACATGAAGGAAGAAAGGATTCAATCTGCCTTCACCTGGGGGATGAAAATAACAGGATTTTTTTCCCTACGATTTTCAGGGATAATTGGAATGTAGCTCCGTCATATTAGAATTTATAGATAATATATTTTCTATTCTGCAATCTATCGAAAGGCTATTTGATAAGGGAGGTGCATACTCCAAGTTGTTAATTCACAAATATAGTTATTATTCACCTCTCTATTGAAGGTGTTTTTAGAATAATGCCACACCATGCTCGTCAATGTTATTATTATTATTGTTATTATTATTATTGTTATTGTTATTGTTATTGTTATTGTTATTATTATTGTTATTATTGAACGAGAAACAAAATATATTAAGATGATAATATTGATACAAATATTAATAATCATCATTATGAATTTTTTTTTCTATATTACACCTAATTTCATTGCCCACTTTCCTTATATTTCTCTCTCTCTCTCTCTCTCTCTCTCTCTCTCTCTCTCTCTCTCTCTCTCTCTCTCTCTCTCTCTCTCTCTCATTAGTTTGATTTTCCCCAGTTATATCCTGCATTCATAAATGTCTCTATTTGTCTTTTTTTTCTCCCCGTTCTCTGCTCTTTTTCCCTTCTCCTCCTCTTCTGCTCTTCTTCCCTCCTCCTCCTCTTCTGGTCTTTTTCCCTTATCTTCCTCTGCTGGCCTTTTTCCCTTCTCCTTCTCTTCTGCTCTTCTTTCCTCCTCCTCCTCTTCTGGTCTTTTTCCCTTCTCCCTCTCTTCTGCTCTTCTTCCCTCCTCCTCCTCTTCTGGTCTTTTTCCCTTCTCCCTCTCTTCTGCTCTTTTTTTCCTCCTCCTCTTCTGCTCTTTTTTCCTCCTCCTCCTCCTCCTCTGCTCTTTTTCCCTCCTGTTCCTCTTCTGCTCTTTTTCCCTCCTGTTCCTCTTCTGCTCTTTTTCCCTCCTGTTCCTCTTCTGCTCTTTTTCCCTCCTGTTCCTCTTCTGCTCTTTTTCCCTCCTGTTCCTCTTCTGCTCTTTTTCCCTCCTCCTCCTCCTCTGCTCTTTTTCCCTCCTCGTCCTCCTCTGTTCTTTTTCCCTCCTCCTTTTCTGCTCTTTCTCCCTCCTTCTCTGCTACTCTTTTTCCCTCCTCCTATTCTGCTCTTTTTCCCTTCTCCTCCTCTTCTGCTCTTTCTCCCTTCTCTTCCTCTTCTGCTCTTTTTCCCTCCTGTTCCTCCTCTGCTCTTTTTCCCTCCTCCTTCCTCGCAACTCTTATTCCCTTCTCCTTCGTCGTCGCAACTCTTGCCGCTGTAAAGAATGCCTCCCAATTTCGCCCTAACAAACAACTCTGACAGGTGGCAACCATGAGCCGAATGTTATCAAGGGAGAACAGATGAAGGCGTCGACACTTGGAGAAATGTCTACAATTTCTGCACAAATATTGAGGCAATCAGCGCTGACGACAAACTCTTCCCATTCCGAGACGCTCCGCCCTTTCCGATATCCTTCGAATCCTTCGAATCTACAGCTGTAATGGGATTAGTGTCGCTGGGGACGAGGAGGACGCTACATGAGGGAAGAAAGGATTCAATCTGCCTTCACCTGGGTGATGAAAATAACAGGATTTTTTTCCCTACGATTTTCAGGGATAATTGGAATGTAGGTCCGTCATATTAGAATTTATAGATAATATATTTTTTATTCTGCAATCTATCGAAAGGCTATTTGATAAGGGAGGTGCTCACTCCAAGTTGTTAATTCACAAATATATTTATTATTCATCTCTCTATTGAAGGTATTTTTAGAATAATGCCACACCATGCTCGTCAATATTATTATTATTATTGTTATTATTATTATTGTTATTGTTATTGTTATTGTTATTATTATTGTTATTATTGAACGAGAAACAAAATATATTCAGATGATAATATTGATACAAATATTAATAATCATCATTATGAATTTTTTTTTCTATATTACACCTAATTTCATTGCCCACTTTCCTTATATTTCTCTCTCTCTCTCTCTCTCTCTCTCTCTCTCTCTCTCTCTCTCTCTCTCTCTCTCTCTCTCTCTCTCTCTCTCATTAGTTTGATTTTCCCCAGTTATACCCTGCATTCAAAAATGTCTCTATTTGTCTTTTTTTTCTCCCCGTTCTCTGCTCTTTTTCCCTTCTTCTCTTCTGCTCTTCTTCCCTCCTCCTCCTCTCCTTGTCTTTTTCCCTTCTCTTCCTCTTCTGCTCTTTTTCCCTTCTCTTCCTCTTCTGGCCTTTTTCCCTTCTCTTCCTCTTCTGCTCTGTTTCCCTCCTCCTCCGATGCTCTTTTTCCCTCCTCCTCCTCCTCCGTTCTTTTCCCTTCTCCTCCTCTTCTGCTCTCTTTCCCCCCTCGTCCTCCTCTGCTCTTTTTCCCTTCTCCTCCTCTTCTGCTCTTTTTTCATTCTCCTCCTCCTCTGCTCTTTTTCCCTTCTCCTCCTCTTCTGCTCTTTTTCCCTTCTCCTCCTCTTCTGCTCTTTTTTCATTCTCCTCCTCCTCTGCTCTTTTTCACTTCTCTTCCTTCTCTGCTCTTTTTCCCTCCTTCTTCGTCACAATTTTTCCCTCCTCCTCCTCTGCTCTTTTACCCTCCTCTTCCTCTGCTCTTTTTCCCTTCTCCCCTTTCTCTGCTCTTTTTCCCTCCTCTTCTTTCTCTGCTCTTTTTCCCTCCTCCTCCTCCTCTACTCTTTTTTCCCTCCTCCTTCGTCGCAACTCTTTTTCCCTCCTCCTCCTCCTCTATTCTTTTTTCCCTCCTCTTTCGTCACCACTCTTTTTCCCTCCTCCTCCGCCTCTACTATTTTTTCCCTTCTCTTTCGTCGCAACTCCTTTTCCCTCCTCCTTCGTCGCAACTCTTTTTTCCCTTCTCCTTCGTCGTGGCAACTCTTGCCGCTGTAAAGAATGCCTCCCAATTTCGCCCTAACAAACAACTCTGACAGGTGGCAACCATGAGCCGAATGTTATCAAGGGAGAACAGATGAAGGCGTCGACACTTGGAGAAATGTATACAATTTCTGCACAAATATTGAGGCAATCAGCGCTGACGACAAACTCGTCCCATTCCGAGACGCTCCGCCCTTTCCGATATCCTTCGAATCCTTCGAATCTACAGCTGGGATTAGTGTCGCTGGGGACGAGGAGGACGCTACATGAGGGAAGAAAGGATTCAATCTGCCTTCACCTGGGTGATGAAAATAACAGGATTTTTTTCCCTACGATTTTCAGGGATAATTGGAATGTAGCTCCGTCATATTAGAATTTATAGATAATATATTTACTATTCTGCAAGCTATCGAAAGGCTATTTGATAAGGGATGTGCATACTCCAAGTTGTTAATTCACAAATATAGTTATTCACCTCTCTATTGAAGGTGTTTCTAGAATAATGCCACACCATGCTCGTCAATATTATTATTATTATTGTTATTGCTATTGTTATTGCTATTGTTATTATTGAACGAGAAAAAAAAAATAAGAAAATAATATTGATACAAATATTAATTATCATTATCATTATGAATTTCTTTCTATATTACACCTAATTTCATTCCACACTTCCCTTATATTTTTTTTATCTCTCTCTCTCTCTCTCTCTGTCTCTCTCTGTCTCTCTCTCTCTCTCTCTCTCTCTCTCTCTCTCTCTCTCTCTCTCTCTCTCTCTGTCTCTCTTCATTCGCTCAGTTTTCTCCAGTTATACCCTGCATTCATAAATGTCCCTATTTGTCTTTTTTTCTCCTCTTTCTCTTTCTCTGCTCTTTTTCCCTTCTCCTCCTCTTCTGCTCTTTTTTTCCTCCTCCTCTTCTGCTCTTTTTCCCTCCTCCTCCTCCACCTCTGCTCTTTTTCCCTCCTGTTCCTCTTCTGCTCTTTTTCCCTCCTGTTCCTCTTCTGCTCTTTTTCCCTCCTCCTCCTCCTCTGCTCTTTTTCCCTCCTCGTCCTCCTCTGTTCTTTTTCCCTCCTCCTTTTCTGCTCTTTCTCCCTCCTTCTCTGCTACTCTTTTTCCCTCCTCCTATTCTTCTCTTTTTCCCTTCTCCTCCTCTTCTGCTCTTTTTCCTCTCTCTTTCTCTTCTGCTCTTTTTCCCTCCTCCTCCTCTGCTCTTTTTCCCTCCTCCTTCCTCGCAACTCTTTTTCCCTTCTCTTTCGTCGTCGCAACTCTTGCCGGTGTAAAGAATGCCTCCCAATTTCGCCCTAACAAACAACTCTGACAGGTGGCAACCATGAGCCGAATGTTATCAAGGGAGAACAGATGAAGGCGTCGACACTTGGAGAAATGTATACAATTTCTGCACAAATATTGAGGCAATCAGCGCTGACGACAAACTCGTCCCATTCCGAGACGCTCCGCCCTTTCCGATATCCTTCGAATCTACAGCTGTAATGGGATTAGTGTCACTGGGGACGAGGAGGACGCTACATGAGGGAAGAAAGGATTCAATCTGCCTTCACCTGGGTGATGAAAATAACAGGATTTTTTTCCCTATGATTTTCAGGGATAATTGGAATGTAGCTCCGTCATATTAGAATTTATAGATAATATATATTTTCTATTCTGCAATCTATCGAAAGGCTATTTGATAAGGGAGGTGCATACTCCAAGTTGTTATTATTCACCTCTCTATTGAAGGTGTTTCTAGAATAATGCCACACTATGCTCGTCAATATTATTATTATTATTGTTATTGTTATTGTTATTATTGAATGAGAAACAAAATATATTAAGATAATAATATTGATACAGATAAAAAAAAATCCAAAGTACTATGAATAAAGAAATGACATTTGGAATTGAGTACACAAAGCATTCCCATAAATGGCACAGACCAAAGCGATTGATTTATACCATAAAATTGCTTAGTCTCATGTTATATACATAGAAATAACACATTCTTTCTTTAAAGACATGCCATTACCTTTTCATTCACTTCCAATTGGCATTGACGAAGCTTCATATAAACTTGACGTTTAGTAAAGGAGGAATTTCTGATACATTTCTACTATCCAGACATGTACGATTCTTCTGTAATATTCTCATGCCATAATTTCCAACGTACCTCCAGGTCAAAGCTATTTATAAGGACAAAATTCAATACTTATTTCTGTTCTAGAGATATTATAGTCGTTTGTAATTAAGAAATTGTTAGCATTTTTCTCAGATATTTTTTACTAAACTGAACGTTGATTAACACAACACAGTTAAAAAACCGTAATTGTAATTGAAAATTCTCCGTAATAATATACCGTTCATACCAGTATTTTAGTAAGATACAGGCGACCGTAATTTTACCATAATTTGTTATGATATTTTACGGGTTGGTGACCGTAATATCACTCATTTGCGTCAATATATCTGTTTTTAAAACGGTAAAAATCCTGGAATAAATATTGCCAGACATTTACCGTTTTCTTAATGCAAATTTTTTAACAGTAATTATTCTGATATATTACATACCTATGATAACTTAGTTCAAAAGTAGAATGCTCTAAATTCTGCATATTGATAAATGAAAATGATCATCTTTTATTTATAATATTTCTCTTCATAAGATATTGATGATTCAAACACCGGATGATTTTCAGGGTATTTTCTAATATCACAACGGAATAGAGAATTGTATTTTCATATGAGATGAATGTCAAAAGGTCAAATAATCTCGTTCTACTCAGCATTTTCTATCCTATTAATAAACTAATAGAGATATGTGAATTAATATACACGTAAAATATGTTTACACACACACACACACACATATATATATATATATATATATATATATATATATATATATATATATGTTATATATATATATATATATATATATATATATATATATATATATATATATATATATATATATATATATATATATATATATATATATATATATATATATATATATATATATATATATATATATATATATATATATACATATATACATATATACATATATATATATATATATATATATATATATATATATATATATATATATATATATATATATATATATATATATATATATATGTATATATATATATATATATATATATATATATATATATATGTATTATATATATATATATATATATATATATATATATATATATATGTATATATATTCATATATATACTTATCACAGTTATACAGTATTTATTTATTTTTTCAGCAAGGAATTATCATATCTCCAGCTTATATCATATAATTTTTACAAAGAAAAGAATATTCAGAATACTACTAGATATGAATGCTCCTCCAAGCTACCTACATATATATAATACGATAGTCATTTATGTCACTGATAACTAATTGAATATATACTATTTGCCCCTTCTTAGTTTTCCGTGCTAAATCTAACTGTTCTTTTATAGTTTTTTTGTATTCATTAATCTTTTGGAAGAACTTGTGACAGCGATTCAAGTTTTCTCATCACCAAAACCTAATCTTAAGATTTTACAGCAGACATTAGGCGTTTGCTGTGATAGACAATGAATGCATCAAAAACTATATGATTATTATTTAATTTTGTAATAATATCGAGTCTACTGTACCTCATTAATAACAAATCCCTTAGAATAAATCTAAAGAAACAAAGCGTGCAATATCATCGGAAAACTCTGCACTACGTTAAAACCTTAAGTTTTAACATGTGTGCGATCGGCAGACGTCACAAATAATTTGATAAAGTTCCTGCCTTGCTATCTTCATACAGAAGCGTTTTCGTTAAAGCAGCCTTTAGGTGTTTGCTATGATAGACAATGAATGCATCGAAAAACTATGATTATCATTCAATTTTGCAATGTTAATATCAAGTCTACTGTACCTTAGGAATAACAAACGCCCTTAGAATAAATCTAAAGAGACGAAAGCGTGGAATATCATCGGAAAACTCTGCAACTATATGATTATTATTCAATTTTGCAATGTTAATGTCGAGTCTACTATACCTTAGGAATAACAAACGCCCTTAGAATAAATCTAAAGAGACGAAAGCGTGGAATATCATCGGAAAACTCTGCAACTATATGATTATTATTCAATTTTGCAATGTTAATGTCGAGTCTACTATACCTTAGGAATAACAAACGCCCTTAGAATAAATCTAAAGAGACGAAAGCGTGGAATATCATCGGAAAACTCTGCAACTATATGATTATTATTCAATTTTGCAATGTTAATGTCGAGTCTACTATACCTTAGGAATAACAAACGCCCTTAGAATAAATCTAAAGAGACGAAAGCGTGCAATATCATCGGAAAACTCTGCAACTATATGATTATTATTCAATTTTGCAACATTAATATCGAGTCTACTGTAGCTTAGGAATAATAAACCCCCTTAGAATAAATCTAAAGAGACGAAAGCGTGCAATATCATCGGAAAACTCTGCACTACGTTAAAGCCTTCAGTTTTAACATGTGTGCGATCGGCAGACGTCACAAATAATTTGATAAAGTTCCTGCCTTGCTATCTTCATACAGAAGCGTTTTCGTTAAAGCAGCCTTTAGGTGTTTGCTATGATAGACAATGAATGCATCGAAAAACTATGATTATCATTCAATTTTGCAATGTTAATGTCGAGTCTACTATACCTTAGGAATAACAAACGCCCTTAGAATAAATCTAAAGAGACGAAAGCGTGGAATATCATCGGAAAACTCTGCAACTATATGATTATTATTCAATTTTGCAATGTTAATGTCGAGTCTACTATACCTTAGGAATAACAAACGCCCTTAGAATAAATCTAAAGAGACGAAAGCGTGGAATATCATCGGAAAACTCTGCAACTATATGATTATTATTCAATTTTGCAATGTTAATGTCGAGTCTACTATACCTTAGGAATAACAAACGCCCTTAGAATAAATCTAAAGAGACGAAAGCGTGCAATATCATCGGAAAACTCTGCAACTATATGATTATTATTCAATTTTGCAACATTAATATCGAGTCTACTGTAGCTTAGGAATAATAAACCCCCTTAGAATAAATCTAAAGAGACGAAAGCGTGCAATATCATCGGAAAACTCTGCACTACGTTAAAGCCTTCAGTTTTAACATGTGTGCGATCGGCAGACGTCACAAATAATTTGATAAAGTTCCTGCCTTGCTATCTTCATACAGAAGCGTTTTCGTTAAAGCAGCCTTTAGGTGTTTGCTATGATAGACAATGAATGCATCGAAAAACTATGATTATCATTCAATTTTGCAATGTTAATGTCGAGTCTACTATACCTTAGGAATAACAAACGCCCTTAGAATAAATCTAAAGAGACGAAAGCGTGGAATATCATCGGAAAACTCTGCAACTATATGATTATTATTCAATTTTGCAATGTTAATGTCGAGTCTACTATACCTTAGGAATAACAAACGCCCTTAGAATAAATCTAAAGAGACGAAAGCGTGGAATATCATCGGAAAACTCTGCAACTATATGATTATTATTCAATTTTGCAATGTTAATGTCGAGTCTACTATACCTTAGGAATAACAAACGCCCTTAGAATAAATCTAAAGAGACGAAAGCGTGCAATATCATCGGAAAACTCTGCAACTATATGATTATTATTCAATTTTGCAACATTAATATCGAGTCTACTGTAGCTTAGGAATAATAAACCCCCTTAGAATAAATCTAAAGAGACGAAAGCGTGCAATATCATCGGAAAACTCTGCACTACGTTAAAGCCTTCAGTTTTAACATGTGTGCGATCGGCAGACGTCACAAATAATTTGATAAAGTTCCTGCCTTGCTATCTTCATACAGAAGCGTTTTCGTTAAAGCAGCCTTTAGGTGTTTGCTATGATAGACAATGAATGCATCGAAAAACTATGATTATCATTCAATTTTGCAATGTTAATGTCGAGTCTACTATACCTTAGGAATAACAAACGCCCTTAGAATAAATCTAAAGAGACGAAAGCGTGGAATATCATCGGAAAACTCTGCAACTATATGATTATTATTCAATTTTGCAATGTTAATGTCGAGTCTACTATACCTTAGGAATAACAAACGCCCTTAGAATAAATCTAAAGAGACGAAAGCGTGGAATATCATCGGAAAACTCTGCAACTATATGATTATTATTCAATTTTGCAATGTTAATGTCGAGTCTACTATACCTTAGGAATAACAAACGCCCTTAGAATAAATCTAAAGAGACGAAAGCGTGCAATATCATCGGAAAACTCTGCAACTATATGATTATTATTCAATTTTGCAACATTAATATCGAGTCTACTGTAACTTAGGAATAATAAACCCCCTTAGAATAAATCTAAAGAGACGAAAGCGTGCAATATCATCGGAAAACTCTGCACTACGTTAAAGCCTTCAGTCTTAACATGTGTGCGATCGGCAGACGTCACAAATAATTTGATAAAGTTCCTGCCTTGCTATCTTCTTACAGAAGCGTTTCCGTGTGCAAGTTTTAACTCGGGTGGGATTTCTGAGCTGTCTCTGCCATTTTCTGTCCCTCGGAATATATTGCATGCATATGCAGGTCTGTCTTGGGGAGATATTCGATATGTCCGTCATTTTCCCCCCGTTCGAGATATTCTGTAACATATGCAATTTCTGAGGAGAGGAACCTATGATAGTATAAAACGCTGTAATTGGGAGGTCATTCTTTTTTTTCTAGATCTACGAACGTTCATTCATTTTCCCCAATAGCTGGAGATCGTTTTTGGGTAAAGTCGGTTAGTATTTTTTTTTATATGAATGAATAGAAAGAAGAGAACGGACTCTTGTTTGATCATTCATTTTGATGTGTGCAGTGGTTGTTGGGTGCTAACAAAGAGTCGAGGTGAATGCAAGTTTATTCAACAGATAACGAACTTATATACAGGCAGTTGAGAGGAAGAATGTCGCAGAATTTCAAACACTGTAAAGCATGAGATGAGTCGAGGTAAATGCAAGTATAGTTTATTCAACAGACACCGAGCTTATATACAGGCAGTTGAGAGGAAGAATGTCGCAGAAATTCAAACAATGTAAAGCATGAGATGGCCAGCTTAAACAGGTTTGGCTATTATCGGTGCGAAGAGAGAGCGAGATGAAGCAATAGCATTACATTATACGAGCGTGTATGAAACACTTGCGATACACTGATATCTAAGTAGAGGTAGGAAACCTAGGGATTCTTTAACATTACTCTCAACCCATTATAACATCTTTGTAGCATTTGTAAGAATGAAATGGAAATAAAAAAACAAGAAACTATGGTAAGCAGCTCTTCTAGAAGGACACTCCAAAATCAAACCATTGTTCTCTAGTCTTGGGTAGTGCCATAGCCTCTGTACCATGGTCTTCCACTCTCTTTGGTTAGAGTTTTCTTGCTTTATGGTACACTTGGGCACCCTGTGCTATCTAATTTCTCTTCCTCTTGTTTTGTTAAAGAATTTATAGTTTATATAGGAAATATATATTTCAATGTTGTTACTCTTCTTAAAATATTTTATCTTTCCTTCTTTCCTTTCCTCACTGGGCTATTTTCCCTGTTGGGGTATCCTGCTTTTCCAACTAGGGTTGTAGCTTAGCAATTGATAATAATGATAATAATAATAATCAGGCAATAGAACTGTTTGACTTTTATTATTCAAGTAAATACATGCTCTCTCTCTCTCTCTCTCTCTCTCTCTCTCTCTCTCTCTCTCTCTCTCTCTCTCTCTCTCTCTCTCTCTCATTAATTCCTTCAAATGCATAAAGGGGTCATGCCAAACTATGAAAACATTACAGAATTAATGTCAACTTCCCATTGACATGTTCGAATTAAGTTAACTTGAAAAAAGAAAATAGTCAACTTACCCCAAACTAGATAACTTATAATTATGTAGCTGGTGTACTCCTATTTGAACAAACTGAATTGAAGTATAAACCAAATATATCCCCTAAAAGGGCTTTTCTATATTATGTTATCAAACGGTATGAAATAATAAAAAATGGGAAATTCAATTACTATCAACCATTTCTATTTGCTTGTCTTGCAGTCATAGTATTAATTTAGGTAAGGCTCTCATAACAACAATGTTTAATCAACTCTCGTCCTAATATGCACGTTATATATATATATATATATATATATATATATATATATATATATATATATATATATATATATATATATATATATATAACTTATATCTCGCATAATATGTAAATTTTATATATTCATATATATATATATATATATATACATATATATATATATATATATATATATATATATATATATATATATATACATATACATATATATATATATATATATATATATATATATATATATATATATATATATGTACATATATATATATATAAATACATATATATGTACAAATATATATATATATATATATATATATATATATATATATATATATATATATATATATGTATATATATACATATATATGTATACATATATGTATATATATATATATATATATATATATATATATATATATATATATATATATATATATATATATATATATATATATCCTCTTTTGTATCCAGCCTCTTATATAACTCACCATTTAACACATCCCTTCCTTAGTAGGGTGAGAGATAAAAAAAAAAATCATGTGAATGGCGATACAAGCATGAAATTTGGTATGTCTGTTATCCAAGTCATACTAATCAAATATGGGTAATTGTTTAATTGAAACCCCATGATGGCAGTCATTTTGAAAAAATGGCCTCCAAATTATCCACCTAAGATTTGTTTATCTTAGAAGTGTTTGTAGTTATCCGAGTTGCTTGATCTAAATATGAATTCCTATGTCCAAAAGTTACAAAATATCCGGCAACGCTCTGTATAGCATTTCATTCTGCCATGGTATGCTGCCATGGCATGAGTTGCAGTAGTCCCTCACATAGTCCCACTGCACCTTTGCAGACTTGGTAGAGTGGTTTCCTGATGCTAGGTCATTTATATCAGCCTTTATATAGCTCCTTGGCCAATCGTTGTGCACTCACAGCCAAGGCGAATGGCAATCAAGTGGTAGTCAAGTGGCATTCTAAAGCCCTCGCAATAAATCTCACGAGAATCCGCCCTAGACACCATTATTCGTAGTCCTAATACCATGCTGAACACAGTAGGTGGCGACTTGCGTTTAACAATATCACACACGTTCTCCAATAATCACCAGGTCCAAGAATAAGCGAGCAGGAATCTAACAGGAAGCACGCAACAGGTCGTTCCAGCATAAAACAGCAGAATAATTACTAGACTTTCTACCATTTATTGGATTTTCTAACCCCACAACGAATCGCAGAGCTTAGTTGCAGATGTTTGACCCAAGCCACATGGTTGTTTTCTAACATTGCTGTGAATCACAGAGCTTAGTTGCAGATGTGTGACCGAGCCTTAAGCAGCCATATCTGAATGGAGGGGAAATGCCAACTAGGGAAAGCTGAGCATAGGATAATAGGGTTTTAGTTATCTGGATGGTGTAAATATTGCATAGGACTCATGACTCTGGATAGACACTGTGCAAAAATCTATTGTATCCCATACAAGAAAGTATCAGGGTCGTAAATGGTTACAACCTCGGCCCTGAACGTCATACTAACCATGGGAACTATTTCTACTGGGCTGGACAAAGTGTTGTCTATATCAGGTGGTTAAGAAAGAAGATCTAAAGTCACCCTAGCCAGTTTTGCCAGAAGAAGAATCTATGGATACACGAAGTTGGAAAAGAATAGTCGTTTGCTTGACTGACTTGAAGCACTGCCAGTCAAGTTGGACCTTGTAAGATTTGACAAAGGTAGTAGGCTAGAAGAAAGCTAAAGGCAAAAGAAGGCACTATATCATGAGAGTTTCAGGGGTCTATTTAACATCACAAAGTTAAGCAGAGCTGAAAAAAAGACCAATTTCTGCATGTAATAGTGATGAGGGTAGTAGAAAATAGATTCCACGAAAGGTTCTAGAAGCAAAAACACAAGAATGTTTCTTTTGTCAAGTCAAAGGGTGAGGAAGCTTAGAGAAGCAATGATAAAGCAAGTGAATAACTAAATGGATATGTAGAAACACTCAGTCATAAAAACCTCTTTGTCAAACTAATTGTATGTGTCATAGCATTAGAATTGAAATATTATCCAACTCTAGCTGAAATGGTAGCTAAACATCGCTTGTGGGACAAAGAGCAGTTCATATTATTTAAGGAAGGGCTAGAGGGCAAAGATGATAGCCATCTCTGTCATCCAATCAAGAAAAAAATTCTGAGGAGAAAGTCCTTAAAGACGATTGTCAGTTATTCTCACAACAGTTCGCCTTCTGCCAGAACAGGCAGTGTGACTTGCATTAAATCTCCAAACACTAGAATCAGTCATCACCTTGCATCTCTCAGTGACAGTGGCAAGCTTCCTATGTGTCATAAATCACAGCTGATTCAAATGATTGAAGTGTAAGTGAACATCCCAAAAAGAGAACTAAAGGACTTGCCTCTATGCGCTTCGAAGACATATTACGACTATGCTATAAAAAAGCAACATTCCAAAAGAGGAATACTATGGCGCCAGGAACGTGTGTGTGGACATAGTCTTTGATGTATACCGGAAGTCAGGCCTGAAACCTGAGAAGAGGTTAAAAAGGGGACAACGAAGCAGAAGAATAATGGCTGGAACATGTAAGACACCAGGTAATTGGCAAAGCTTCCTTCGTGATGCAAACAACAAAAGGCAGCTGTTTTATTTCCTTGTGGAGAAGATTCGTGAAGCAAAAATGATAAGCACAATCATCGTCACAAAAGATGATGCCATAAGCAACACAATGAAGTCTCTCAATACAGTGTCCCCGTTTCTATGAGGAAGTTGTCACTTAAATATTTGTACATGCTAGGGATGCAACGACTGATAGGAGAAAGTCTATGATCATTAATGCCACTGGCAAAAATATGTCATAGTAATATCTGTGTTGCCATCCTTATAGGAAATAGGTCTTGAGGAAATGTTGATTGTCTTTGGCCAGGGAGACGAGATATGATTGATTTTAGTCCATGAGGTAGTTTTGAAATTGGGCTTGAAAAAACTAGAGAGATCTCATACTTTGATGTATTAACTGGATGTGACGTCGTGTTAGCCTTCAGCGAAAAAGGGAAGAAATATACATGGCAGGCTTCGAACATATTTGAGGAAGTTTCTGAAACATTTAATAATCTCAGCTTGCATCCAACATTGACTTGTGATTTTAACTTGCAGAGGCTGGATAGTTTGATTGTTCGCATTTACGGCAGATGAAACGCAACTGCTTGTGTGCATGAAGCAAGATTAGATGTCTTTGCCCGAAGTAGAGGACTTACAGCTCAATTCCTCAAACCAAGGCAGCCATCCGAGAACAAACAAAGCTTGCGGCCTATCAGGCTTGGATGATCTGGGAATAGGCAATCATATCCAATTCCTAAACGAGCAGTCCTGCTGAATGAGGGGCGGATACTAAAGGGAGAGACATGTCAGAGATGTTAAACAATTCTACCCACTGTTGCAGCGAGCTATTGGGAACTGACAAATTGTTCCTGTAAGAAAGGCTGCAAAGGAAGATGCAAGTGGTAATAGTTAGCCCTCCCCTGCACATCACTCTGCAGCTGTATATGTAAACATTAACAGCTGGAGGTCTAGTAGCATGGTTTGAACTTTGTGGAGCAAAGCTTACAAGATGAAAAAACGGATAATCTGGTGGCAATCAAGATCTGATAAAAAATATGACATTTTCCTTTATAGACAACAATATCTTAAAAAATTAGTCATTTTGCTTTATTAACATTAAAACCTACTAAAGTAGGCTGGAAAACATAGAAACCTATATCTATATCACGCAAATCAGAACACTAGAAATACTTCTCAGCAAAACATCAATTAAGGCCAACTAGTTTAGCAGCCATTTTTGATTTTCAATTGTCCGATCGGTCATATTTGGCAAGCATTCCTTGGAGAAATTGCGTTTCAATTTTTATGCTCATATCATCATTTTCATGATTCGTCTCAAACATTGCTGTCATCTCCTGTACTACTGCTATTACCTCATAATTTCTTGCCGTTTCTCATTCAATTTACGATTACTGGTAATTTATCTATCTATCTATCACACACACACACACATATATATATATATATATATATATATATATATATATATATATATATATATATATATATATATATATATATATATATTTATATTTATATATATATATATATATATATATATATATATATATATATATTTATATTATATATATATATATATTTATATTTATATATATATATATATATATATATATATATATATATATATATATATATATATTTATATTTATATATATATATATATATATATATATATATATATATATATATATATATATATATATATATATATATATATATATATATATATACCTTAATTTAAGCAAAATGAGAAATTATCAAATATATTATTTAAATCATTAACAGACAATTTGCTGCCTAAGCACTTGACAATGATTTCTTCAAGAACTGAAATGGCTATTGTCGGTAAAAATACAACATATTGGACTATTGCAGAATTAAATTTTTTTTCTCTAATATATGTAATGAATAATAAACCAGTGTGCTATCTTTATGCCATTCCTTTTTTATCATTGAACATATGAATTCTGCATAAATTTGTAAATTCAAAAGGATAAATGTAGCTATGAAAGGCAATTCGTTTCGGATTAAGCATTACTTTCCTTATGAATTATGGATAGATTTTGCACTCAATAGAGTACAGCACCGAATTTTCTTGATACAACACACGGCTGAAAATTGCATTCAAATATACCGTAAACGCATTTATGAGAGAAAAATTAAGTTACCAGAGTTCCTATAAAGTGGGAATGAAACTCACAGAACTCATAACTGATTATGCAACATTTGATTTCATACCTTCAAACTAAAGCCTCTATTCTCTCGCGGGCGTCGTAATTAGCCACTCCCGAGTAACTGGCCAGAGATAAGATCTTATAATTCAAGCCTCGGTATCAAAAGTTAATCAAGCGACGTTATGTTGACAGAGCACGAAAAAAAGAAATAATAAAAACAACTCTGTAATGAAGATGAAGAACCGAGTATAAAACTTTCACAATGAAACTGGGGACCTCCTAATTAATTAAGGGAAATAGTGACGGATGGCATCTTTCGTAATCTCATTCGAATCCTAGTATTCCCCATTATGAAAGATGTAACGAGAAAAAACGCGTGTGCTGCGGCCCACAGATCATAATAGACGTCCCAGGGCTGAGATTTCAAGACGGCGCTGCACTCGTTTTTCTTAATGCGGCCTTGAAGGCTGATTCACTTAAGTCTAATGGGGCAAGATGCTGTTGCTTTATAGGGATTCCCTTTTGACCTTTACTCGCCTTCTCTTTGGGGTTAAGGAGGATTTCTGGTGTTTGGTTTGCCCACACAACGCATATGAAGATAGATAGATTAGATAAATAGCTGGATATACAGATAGATAGATAGATAGATAGATAGATGGCATTGTGATACAGTTTCTGTCTTCTATGCCTGGCTACAAGTGTTATTAACAGTTTTCCTATCCATTTTTTATGATTTATAAGCCTCTCTGCATTATATATATATCTGGGAAATAAGTGAAAAAATCTCAAGATTGCTAAAAAAGAAAAGCTTTCATACAACAATTTCTATATTCCCATAACAGATTGCTAAAAAAAAAAAAAAAAAAAAAAAAAAAAAAAATCACCGCTTTTATACAACAATTTCTGTACAAAAAAAAAAAAAATGTTTTCATACAACAATTTCTATATACCCATAATAGATTGCTTAAAAAAATAAATAAAAATAAAAAAACAGCTTTCATACAACAATTTCTGTACACCCATAACAGATTGCAAAAAAAAAAAAAAAACGGCTTTTATACAACAATTTCTGTGCACCCATAACAGATTGCTAAATAAGAAAAAAACGAAAAAAAATACCCACTGTTTTCATACAACAATTTCTATACACCCCTAATAGATTGCTGCTAAAAAAAAAAAAAAAAAAAAAAAAAAGACACCGCTTTTATACAATTTATGTACACCCATAACAGATTGCTAAAAAAAAAAAAAAAAAAAAAAAAAAAAAAAAAAAAAAAAAAAAAAAAAAAAAAAAAAAAAAGAAAGTAATGAAGAAAAAAAAAAACAGTTTTCATACAACAATTTCTATTCACTCCTAAAACAAAGAGTGATATGCCGAAATAGTTCTCGTATTAAAAAGACCAAAATAAAGACAAGCATATTACCCAGTTTGCCTAAACGCTGATGGCTAATCGACTAACTAGAATTTGCTTGTCGACAAGGGAGTACCGAGCCCGAATCAGCTTGTGGTCCAGTGAATGCTCATACCAAATTGCATCAGCATATGATTATCTGCGATTTGTCTGTGCACCAATGACTGTCTATCGAGAATTTGCATTTATGACGGCCATCAACCATTCGTTTATCAGGTTTTGATGCAGGAGATTTTTTTTTAGCATTTATATTCCACTTAGCATTTTTGATAATTGAGTTTAGCTTTAATTGTGTTTTGAGAAAATAAAATCATGGGGCTCCAAGCAATTTGATATATAGATTTTCTTGTAATGGTGAATATACATTAGTTAATTGCATTTATATTTCCCCTACCATTTTTTAATATTGCAGCTTAGCTTCAATAGCGTTTTGAGAAAATAAAATCATGTGGCTCCAAGCTCATTAATATATAGAATTCCTTGTAATGATGATTATACACTAGTTATTTGATTTATCAAACCTTCCAGTTAAATTGGATTTTGAAAAGGATATAAAAAAAGTTAAAAGTATGAACAAAAGTAGGGATGAGAGAAGTACTCAAAATCACAGTTTAAGATAAGTTTGAAAAATATAATTCGCCTTAATTTGAGGTTAAGTATATGTGTGATATTGGATGATTAATATTTACCATTAAAAACACGAGGACGATGATGATAGATATGTTGGGGTGGGGGGGGGGGAAGCAAAGAAAAAATTGCGAGTTCAAAGCCACAAAATATTCATTTAGGATATTATACATAAAATATCTGCAATAAAAAAATCAAAGTAAAAAACTTGAATAATCATACGTACGTAAACGGAAATTGTAATAATCACTATATATCAATTTCCCTTTATTAAAACTTAAAAGACTGTTGGCTTTTTAGCATTATGAAAGACAAGTGAGTATTAAGGTCAAGACCAGCTTTTGAAATGCTCAATGAAACATGATGCTCAGTGAAAGATACTCTACGTATGCTTAACGAACATACTGGCTGATGATGCCACACTTGCGAAATGTCAAATATAATTTTGACGTCACTCATCGCGATCTTCTTCAAACAAGGACATTTGATAGTCTGGGCTTAAGATACTCAGACTAACTACCGGATAAACTCACAGACGTTTCCCGAAATTTAAAAAAAAAAAAAAAAAAAAAAAAAAAAAAAAAAAAAAAAAAAAAAAAAAAAAAAAAAAAATCCTGGAATAAATGTTGCCAGATATTTACCGTTTTAAGAACGGATA
>NC_090746.1:121064641-121084182 GCF_036898095.1 Palaemon carinicauda | reverse complement strand
CAGCAGTATACCGGTCTGTTTCCTACATACTCGCGACGGAGTTATTAAAGTGAAAACTTCCTCAGCGGGCAAAACTTTTGCTATCCGTACCCGAAAGGACCTTGATCTATTCTACAGTAGTACAGGGCTCAGTGCCCCTGAGTGATTTCAAAATATGTGCTAAATACTCCATTGTTTTCAGTTTCTGTAACCATTTTTTTCTAACCTCATTAGTTTTTCTCACATTTAAATTTTTGAATTTACACTCACAATTTTTTCTTTTTTTCAAATTGCATTATTTTACTTTTAACACTGCCATTTCCACTATTGTTAGTAATATCATTACTATTATCAAATTTACCATTTTTACTTTACTGATATTAATATCATTATTATTTTTTTTCTCTCCTTTTTTTATTACTACTATTTTTGTTAATATTATTTTTATTATTCCTATTTCTGTATTGTAATTACAACAATTATTTCCTTGTTTATATTTTTTACAACTATTTCCAGTTTTCATCGTAACGAAATATTTTCATTTTTTGTATTTCTAAGCATATTGTTACTAAACTATTAATTACTAATTTTAACTGTGGTTACGTCTCATGAACACAAATCCTGTATATCACATTGATCCTGATGAAAACTTTATTGATTTTGTGAACACATCTGATCTGTTTTCCTGTAAATATTTACACTACTGACACATTTAATGATTCTCTCCCTAATCATATGCGGCAATGCCTTTCTTTAATAAGTTTTAATATTCGAAGTTTCAAGAAAAACCATGACGAATTTATTGGCTACTAAATAACTGCAACCATGAATTTGATATCATTGTATTGACCGAAACATGGGGCTAAGGAAGAAACTCACTGCATGAATTATCTTCCTGGGTATAATGCGTGTCACAATTATCGGGGAAGAGTCGGAGGGGCGGCGGTGTGAGCATTTTCGTTAAAGACTCTATTGATTTTCAACCTCTTGATGACTTCTTCAACATTTCTAATGATAATTTTGAAAGTGTCGGTGTAACGGTTTCTATACCAAACTCGCCTCATAAAACAGTAATCTTAGGTATCTACAGACGTCCAGGAGGTAACGGAAATATGTTTTTCGACTCGTTAGAGGAGGTGCTAAGAAATCCAGGTATCTCCCCTATGAATACAATTGTCACTGGGGACTTTAACATCTGCTTAATGAGGGAAGGGGAGAGCGAGACCACCCGCAGACTGATTAACACAATGCGATCTTTTGACTTTCGCCCGTCAATAACTAGACCAACAAGAGTCGGCTCGAATGACTCGCTGTCTTGTATCGACCATATCTGGGGCAAATAATAATCTTGTTGGTAATAGTGGGATATTCTTAGCAGATATCACAGATCATTTCCAATTTTCTGTAGTCTATTAATGCCTATATTAAACAACGTAGACAACAAAATAAAAATTCAATTCAGAGATATGAGCGAAGTGAATGACAGGAAATTCACGGAACTCCTGAGGGGGAAAGACTGGACCGAATATGGTCAAGCCTCATTAGATCCTCACCTGGGGGCGGCCTCTTTTACGGATGAAATAGGACAGCTTTTTCAATGAATGCTTTCCTTTAAAAACAAAATATGTAAGTGTTAAAAGATTGGTGAATAAGTGGCTCTCCAAAGGCTACTGAAATCAATTAACATTAAACATAATTTATATCGAAGAATGAAATTGGGTGCTTATAGTGCCCAACGCTATAGAAACTATTGTAATATGTTGCTTACATTAATTCGCGTGGCAAAGAAAAAATATTTTGATAGTACTTTTGATCAACTCCGAAATGATGCTAAAAAATCCTGGGATCTCATAAATTCGTCCCTTAGGCCTGGGAAAGAAAAAGCGCACTTCGCTAAGAAAACTCATTGGTCGTAACGGCGAAACTATTACTGACAGCCAACAGATTGCAAATGCTTTTAATCTTCATTTCTCTACAATTGGCATTACTCTCCGAGATGCCCTGCCTCAAAATAATCAGTTAGATTTTCATTTCCTATTTGCCTCCTTCAAATCAGCACTCTATTTATTTGACCCCATCTTCTCCACTTGAAGTAATCAACATTATAAAAAAACTAAAGAACAAAAAAGCAAATATTCATTCTCCCCCCTACTAAACTATATAAGAATAATGCTAGTTTACTTGCCTTTCCTATATCCTTATTGTTCAACCGTTGTATTGCCTCTGGCATTTATCCTGACATTTTAAAAATAGCATGCGTTACTGTGCTACATAAGTCTGGTGATAAATCGGATGTCAATAACTATAGACCAATAAGTTGCCTTCCCTTATTGAATAAAATTTTTGAAAAATTATTGTACAATCGACTCTACTCTTTCTTTACTAGATGTAATATCTTTTCTTCCTGTCAGTATGGCTTTCTGCGTGGCGTTAGTACAAGTGATGCTGTAAATGACCTTCTTGAAAATATCTACAATGCGATGAATAAAAATGAATACCTTGGTGCGGTCTTTTTTAGATTTGAGTAAAGCCTTTGACACAGTGTCTCATGATGTGCTGCTTAAAAAGCTCGAACATTATGGAATACGTGGAAATGCATTACTCTTACTAAAATCCTACTTAACGAGTCGTAAACAATTTGTGACCCTCGATGGCCATCTCTCAGAGGGTTATGGATGTCAAAAATAGGTGTTCCCCAGGGATCAGTCCTAGGACCGTTTATTTTTCCTCGCCTATATCAATGATCTACCTCGATCAGTAGGTAGGTTAAGCTCCATACTCTTTGCCGATGACACTACGCTTCACTTTAGACATAAAAATATCTACTCCCTCTGTGATACACTAACCAATGATTTAACTCATGTAAAAAAACTGGCTACTAGCAAATAGGTTAACCTTAAATGAAAGAAAGACATACTTCATAATCTTTTCTCTACGAAGAGTTCCTGATAACATAAGGGTTTCTATAGGAAATCACACTCTGGATCAGAAGTCCAGTGGTAAATTTTTAGGGATAATTCTTGATAATAAACTAACTTTCTGTGAGCATGTAAATATGACAGTTAATAAAATTGCCAAAGTAATGGGTATCATATATAGATTAAAAGAGTATTTCCCCTTATATATTATAAAACAATTGTATCACTCGTTAGTATCTCCTCACCTAAATTACTGCAATACGGCGTGGGGGAGTAGTAGTAGAAATGTCTTGCAACCATTAATTGTAATTCAAAAAAGACTAGTAAGAATCATAAGCTCCAGTGATTACTTAGCTCATACATCGCCACTTTTCCGGTCTCTCTCGATATTGAAGCTGGAAGACAATTATAAGCTCTCCTTAATGAATATGATGTTCCAAACACTTATTTTGAACAAATTTCTCAGATTTAAGACGAAAAATAATTCAGGAACAATCAGTTCATCCATATGGAACAAGAAATTCAAACTTAACTCTCCCTTTCATACGTATTAATAGATGCGAGCAATCGTATCTATACCAAGGTATTAAACTTTGGAATACTCTGCCCGCTTATCTAAAGGCACTGCTTAGCGTTTCGGTCTTTTAAGAAATCATATACAAATCTCCTGTTATCTGGGTATTAAGCTTTATTTAATAAATATTTATACTTGCCTACCTAACCACAACGCAAGTATGTTTCATTGTTTAGAATATTTTTTTATTTGTAAAACTAGTTCTTTTACTGAGTTTTTTGCTTAATATCTACAATTTTTTCAATGTATATACCATTAGCTTTCATATACCATCTTTCCTTACCATATAAATATGCATTTCCATTTGTTTTTAGGCTAAGATTCTCATTTATATGTATCTATTTGTATACATATGATTATGTATATGTATGCGTACATTTTGTATATCTATATCCATATTTACTTTATTTTTTATTTTTACTTAATTGATGATATTATTTTGTTGTATTATTGCCCGAAAGAGCTCTGCTCCCACATGGGCTTGGACTGAGTCTTTTTTTCTTTTTGTAAATCTTTGAATGTAAATATTTTTTGTCCAATAAACATTATTATTATTATTATTATTATATTATTATTATTAAGAATATAGTAAGTGATAACGTACCGCGTCCTAACCCAAACGAGAACCTTGTCTACATTTGTGACCTCACAAGGAAAGGAAATATCATGAACACGAGCCTATCCTTCTTGACATCAGCATCACCCATATATATCAAGTCAACATATCTATTGAGGATTGCTACCACGGCGGCTGTAAGTGGTAAGAACTACGCAATGCTCCTTTGGGAATTTCCAGTGGTTTTAGGTACAGATTGTACATCAAGGGCAGTGGAGCATTTAAGCTTTGTGGACCCTTTGGTTAAGTAACCATTTTCCAAATGCCAGATGATCCTCCCCTACTCAAGTCAATTGCAATCTTAATACGACCTTTTATACCGTGAATAATATATATATATATATATATATATATATATATATATATATATATATATATATATATATATATATATATATTGTATACCCGCAACTCCACACTGTGCAGGTCAAGCAATGGGTGGTATGGGGTATACAACACTATAGCCCACCCTAACATATGCTATACAGTATATACAAAAAGGGGGATAATATGAAGTTCTAAGGTTTTCAATATGTATGGATGTGGTGCTTACCCGATAAAAAAGTGATTTGTTCAAGGAAAGGAATTTGATGTTTTAAGGCTTGGTGGTAGGAAATTAAAAGGGTAGTGTATGCTAAAGTGGGAAGGACAAATAGTTATTGTGTCCGGGGTACCTGAAAGCTGTAGGGATATAGAAAGGTAGCCCTTAAATCTAAGGGCATGTAAGATTATAAATGTGTTACTCCATTCCTTACATGGTGCAGGAAAGGAATGACCACATTACTTAATATATAGGTACTTGAACGGAAGAGAGACTTTTTATTAAAATTTAATTCTAGGCCTGACAGGTTTCACATAACATGGAAGGGTTGTTTTGCTGAGATATAAATGCAAGGTAAATACCGGTAACATAGGATTTGTTGTCAGGTATGGAATGTCTAGAAAAAATGAGAATAGAGAGAGCTTTGTGGAATATGTTTGCAGAGGCTTGTTTGTTTGAAATACAAGGTTTCAATAGAACATTTATAAATATAATAGGTTATGAGGAATTTAGTTTCCTAAATTATGTATCAGTACATATTACGTAAAAGAGCAAGTTAATCGGTGTAATAGTTAGATGAGGAGTGACTGAAGGAATATCCAATAATTACTTGGCTGAAGCAAAAGCTAAAGAAGATCAAATTGAGAGAGAAACACTCTATGGTACAACTAAGCTATGCCTACTGCTGCACTTTTTGGTGTAAATCTAACAGTAACTAAGTTAAAGAAAAAACGCAACCCTTTTGCATGTGTTCAACAGTAAGCAGAGTAATGAGAAACTCAATTTACACAATTACTGTTTTTCTGAAACTAAATTAGGTTTTTGGTCCCATGGAATGAAGGTTTTCATAATTGACCACAAACATACGCTACCGGGGTCTAGGCGATGTCAGACAGGGTAGCCAGTCGGGGACTACGGTCCACCCCAAAAAGCCAAAGCAAAGTCCTTCAAAAGAAGGCAACCGTGTTATCCCATACCAATGGAAAAAAAAAAGCACGCTAATAGAATAAGTTCTATTGTTTTCTACAGGCACAGTAGATTATTTTATCTCATAAGTTGTCTGTCATTTTTTGTATGCTAGCAAAAAGATGTTCATTTTGCACTTGTTGGGAGAATTGGTAAGGTTCCTCTACTGGTATATTGGTTTGTAGCTCTAGCTGGGCCAATTACCAAACAATTTCATAAACACGTTAGCCAAGCATCTGAAGGGATAGACTGAAAGTAATCATCTATACCCTGGTCTACAGTTTGGCTTTTGTAAAGGCCTCGGAGCCTGTAATATTCTAACACTACAGTTGTGCACAAATATTCTTATTGTGGTCATGAAGTTTGTATGACTGACTTCATTGCTAATTTTAACAGCATTAATCAGGATGTCCTTACTTTCAAACTTATAGTAGATGAGAGCTGGTAGGTCATTTGATAAAGAAATGCCTATAAGCCCAAAGGACGTTATTCACAATTTTTGCATACACCATTTCATAGATTTCTTTGGGAATTTCGGCCATTTTTAGACCAAAAATGTGTATTTCCGAAAATGCCCCTTTAGGAGTAGAGTGATGTTGTGATGGTAAAACTATCGGAGATCCATTTCTGGAAAAAAATGAATATGGGCCAGTCCATAGTTGCATGGGGAGGGAGGTAGGTAGAGTGAAATATGCTGTATTTGCTCGGCAAATGTTGCCTTTCTAGGCTGTTTAAAGTTTCATTGTCTTAATATACCATTTTTTCTATTTCTTTTTTACTCTTTATTCTTTCCTCCACATTTATTTTCTGCAATGAGTTATTTTCCCTGAAATGACCCTTGGTCTTGTGGCATTCAGATTTTCTAATTAAGATTAATGGATTGCTAGTAAAATTAATAAGAATTAATAATAAAAGAGTGAATACACTGTCGAAAACATACCTGGAACACATTGACCTGGATATTCAAAGAGAGAGAGAGAGAGAGAGAGGGAGAGAGAGAGAGAGAGAGAGAGAGAGAGAGTTGTTAACTCTTTCGTATGTTTAGTTATGGGTTTCATGTTAAAGAGTTACCTATTACAATATGAATAACATATTGATGGATGAATAGATAGGAGAGAGGAGAGAGAGAGAGAGAGAGAGAGAGAGTTGTTAACTCTTTCGTATGTTTAGTTATGGGTTTCATGTTACTATATATTACAATATGAATAAACTATCGATGGGATGAATAGCGAGAGAGAGAGAGAGAGAGAGAGAGAGAGAGAGAGAGATGTTAACTCTATTGTAGGTTTAGTAATGGGTTTCATGTTACTATATATTACAATATGAATAAACTATTAATGGATGAATAGATAGGAGAGAGAGAGAAGAGAGAGAGAGAGAGAGAGAGAGAGAGATTGCTAACTCTTCTGTATGTTTAGCTACGGGTTTCATGTTACTATATATTACAATATGAATAAACTATTGATGGATGAAGAGAGAGAGAGAGAGAGAGAGAGAGAGAGAGAGAGAGAGAGAGTTGTTAACTCTTCTGTATGTTTAGCTATGGGTTTCATGTTACTATATATTACAATATGAATAAACTATTGATGGATGAAGAGAGAGAGAGAGAGAGAGAGAGAGAGAGAGGGAGAGGAGAGAGAGAGAGGAGAGAGAGAGAGTTGCTAACTCCCTTGTATGTTTAGTTATGGGTTTCATGTTAAAAAGTTATATATTTCAATATGAATAAACTATCGATAGATGAATAGATAGGAGAGAGAGAGAGAGAGAGAGAGAGAGAGAAGAGAGAAGAGAGAGAGAAAGAGAGAGAGAGAGAGAGAGAGAGAGAGAGAGAGAGAGAGAGAATAGATTTAATTTAGAGTTTATGTTCAAAATATGTAATTAGGACTTGGATAAGTATAAATCTAGAAATCCCAGAGAGAGAGAGAGAGAGAGAGGAGAGAGAGAGAGAGAGATATTTGATTTAACTTAAGAGTTTATGTTCAAAATATGTAATTAGGACCTGGATAAGTTTAAATCTAGAAATCTCAGAGAGAGAGAGAGAGATGAGAGAGAGAGAGAGAGAGAGAGAGCTATTAACCCTCTCCTGCATGCCTGGGGAAGAATAGGGTGAAAAATTGCTTTATTTTACAATACATCAAAATTCCTCTTCCCCATTCTTGCAGTAATCACTAGGATTTTCAAGCCCTCATATTATAATGATTTATCGCTCAGCGCAATCACTGTTCATTTTCTTGTCGAATATTTGCATTAAATCTATGTTGGTAATGAATTGTCTGGAGCGTAGGTGAAATAGAGGAGCATTATTGCCCGGATTCAAGGATGATAAATCTATTGGCACGCGAGGGAGCTTTGGCCTTAATTGGAATTGTGATGTTTGAAAAAAAAATTGGAATTGTGGATGTCTGAAAAAAAGAAAATTGATTCAGTTTATTACTCCGTTTGCGCTGGACTATCTCATTGATTAAATTCATGATGAAGAGATAGTTTTTTTTATTATGAAATATAGGCTATCAGACTTGGATGTTTCAGTTAGTAAATAATAAGCTTATGTGATGTCTAAAAAAAAAAAAAAAAAAAAAAAAAATGATTGATTCAGTTTATTACTACCGTTTGCGCTGGACTACCTATTTATTAAGTTCATGATGAAGAGAGAGTTTTTCTTTTATTATGAAAATATAGGCTATCAAACTTGTATGTTCAGTTAGTAAATGAAAAGCTTATGTGATGTCTGGGAAAAAAAGAAAATTTATTCAGTTTATTCTACTGTTTGCGCTGGACTATCTCATTTATTAAATTCATGATGAAGAGATAGTTTTTTTTTTTTTATATGGAAATATAGGCTATCAAACTTGTATGTTCAGTTAGTAAGTAATAAGCTGATGTAATTTCTGGGAAAAAAGAATATCGATTCAGTTTATTACTACCGTTTGCGGCTGGACTATCTCATTTATTAAATTCATGATGAAGAGATAGTTTTTATTTTATTTTATTATGGAAATATATGCTATCAAACTTGTATGTTCAGTTAGTAAGTAATAAGCTTATGTGATGTCTGGAAAAAAAGAAAATTGATTCAGTTTATTACTACCGTTTGCGCTGGACTATCTCATTTACTAATTTCATGATGAAGAGAGAGTTTTTTTTTTTTTTATTATGGGAATATAGGCTATCAAACTTATATGTTCAGTTAGTAAATAATAAGCTTATGTGATGTCTGAAAAAAAAGAAAATTGATTCAGTTTATTACTACTGTTTGCGCTGGACTATCTCATTTATTAAATTCATGATGAAGAGATAGTTTTTTATTTTATTTTATTATGGAAATATAGGCTATCAAACTTATATGTTCAGTTAGTAAATAATAAGCTATGTGATGTCTGGAAAAAAAGAAAATCGATTCAGTTTATTACTACTGTTTGCGCTGGACTATCTCATTTATTAAATTCATGATGGAGAGAGTTATTTTTTTTTTTTATTATGGAAATGTAGCCTATCAAACTTGTATGTTCAGTTAGTAAATAATAAGCTGATGTGATGTCTGGGAAAAAAAAAAAAAATTATTCAGTTTATTACTACCGTTTGCGCTGGACTATCTCATTTATTGAATTCATGATGAAGAGAGTGTTTTTATTTTTATTATGGAAGTGTAGGCTATCAAACTTGTATGTTCTGTTAGTAAGTAATAAGCTTATGTGGTGTCTAAAAAAAAAAAAAAATAAAAAAAAAAAATTGATTCAGTTTATTACTACCGTTTGCGCTGGACTATCTCATTTATTAAATTAATGATGACGAGAGAGAGAGAGTAATTTTTATTATGAAAACATAGGCTATCAAACTTGTATGTCAGTTAGTAAATAATAAGCTTATGTGATGTCTGAAAAAATAAAATTGATTCAGTATATTACTACCGTTTGCGCTGGACTATCTCATTTATTAAATTCATGATGAAGAGAGTTTTTTTTTTTATTATGAAAATATAGGCTATCAAACTTGTATGTTCAGTTAGTAAATAATAATCTTATGTGATGTCTGGAAAAAAGAAAATTGATTTAGTTTATTACTATCGTTTGCGCTGGACTATCTCATTTATTAAGTTCATGATGAAGAGATAGTTTTTTATTTTATTTTATTATGGAAATATATGCTATCAATTTTGTATGTTCAGTTAGTAAATAATAAGCTTATGTGATGTCTGAAAAAATTAAATGATTCAGTTTATTACTACCGTTTGCGCTGGACTATCTCATTTATTAAATTCATGATGGAGAGAGTTTTTTTATTATATGAGAATATAGGCTATCAAACTTGTATGTTCAGGATAGTAAGCAATAAGCTTATGTGTCTTAATTATATATGAATAAATGTTTAATTCATTTTATAACCTTATGATAGAAGTCTCACAAGTACTATTATTGCCTGTGGAAGTTTTTGATGTGATTGATACCTTATAGGTAAAAAATATACTTAATTTGGAGGGGACACTTTTAGGTGCATTTAATAAAAAATATACTTAATAATTTGGAGGGGACACATTTAGGTGCATTTACTCAAAAATATACTTAATAATTTGGAGGGGACACTTTTAGGTGCATTTAATAAAAAATATACTTAATAATTGGAGGGGACACATTTAGGTGCATTTACTCAAAAATATACATAATGATTTGGAGGGGACACTTTTAGGTGCATTTATTAAAAAAATATACTTAATAATTTGGAGGGGACACTTTAAGGTACATTTACTCAAAAATATACTTAATAATTTGGAGGGGACACTTTTAGGTGCATTTACTCAAAAATATACTTAATAATTTGGAGGGCACACTTTTAGGTGCATTTACTCAAAAATATACTTAATAATTTGGAGGGGACACTTTTAGGTGAATTTACTAAAAAAATATACGTAATAATTTGGGGGGGGGGGGGGGGACACTTTTAGGTGCATTTACTAAAAAATATACTTAATAATTTGGAGGGGACACTTTTAGGTGCATTTACTAAAAAATATACTTGATAATTTGGAGGGGATACTTTTAGGTGCATTTACTCAAAAATATACTTAATAATTTGGAGGGGACACTTTTAGGTGCATTTACTCAAAAGTATACTTAATAATTTGGAGGGGACACTATTAGGTGCATTTACTCAAAAATATACTTAATAATTTGGAGGGGACACTTGTAGGTGCATTTACTCGTTTGAAAGCCTAAGTTATTGACTTAGAGTATAAGGGGTTGCATTGTTGTAGGGGTAGATGTAACTGATACAAAAGTCGTGCAACTTGCTGAGGTAGGCACAACCTTGTCGCAGAGCTTCGTTGAGATATGTTGCTACAAGGAATTACCATCATTTGCATAGAACATAGAATTTAAACAAAGATGCGATGGATATTTCTTTGAATGAACTAAACATTAAATAAAGTGGACTGATAGATTATTGTACTGGGTTAGTAGTTAAGTGTAAGCACACTTGGGTTTAAAAGAAATTATACTGCAAATTACGGTGCCTGAAATGATAATGGTCATGTTATTGGTTTTGTTTCGTAAGAACATTCCGACTGGATATTTTGACTGCATTAAAACAGATGTGTAGATAAGTGTGCTTTTTGATTGCTTGAAATAAGGAAATAGTAAGAAGAAAGGAACTCGAACTGAGATGAGTGGAGAAAAGAGAAATGCCTTTTTACTACATTAAGTAACTATATTGTTCAGTATTTTTGTAATACACATATCCTTGTTGGAATACTGTTAGAAAAACATTGGAACTTTGTGTTCATTGCGGTAAAATGTAACCAATATGATGGATAAATTGGTATAAAATAGCAAAAATCATAAATATAAAGACTATACTCGGATATAAAATCAGTATTATTTTTGAAGATATAGATGAAACCATAATAAACATTTCAGCTTATGAAACTAGGAAATAACTAACATGAAAACACAAAAAAAGCCCTTTTATAAGTCGAAAAACAAACACTGAAGAAAAACGAAAGTAGCAAGTGGCCATAACTTTCCAAAAGCCAAGAAAACCCTTAGCAAAAGTCTGAGAGGAAATCAAATAACTTGATTGATATCGCTATTAGACTGCCAAACTTCAGTTCCAAAGCAGTATGTACTACAGATACCGGTTATCCACTACGGGGAAACATGCGTATCTGCAGGCATTTGTTAGGTGTTTACAGACATCCTGTTCACATACGTGTGTATAGAGCAAAATACTAGGATCTTTGTTATACTAGATTTTTTATTTGAATAGGCGTGATAATAATAATAACAATGATAATAACAACAACAACAACAACAACAACGAAAACTAAATGGAAAACGAAAACGAAAATGAAAATAATAATAATAATAATAATAATAATAATAATAATAATAATAATAATAATAATATTAATAATAATAATAATAATAATAATAATAATAATAATAATAATAATAATAACAACGAAAACGAAAACGAAAACGAAAATAATAATAATAGTAATAATAATAATAGTAATAATAATAATAGTAATAATAATAATAGTAATAATAACAATGATAATAATAATAACAACAACAACAACAACAACAATGAAAACAACAAAAACAACGAAAATGAAAATGAAATGAAAATGATAATAATAATAATAATAATAATAATAATAATAATAACATTTAGTAATAATGCCAATGATAAATAAAAAATCCTTTTTTTTTTTTTTTTGTAAACATCATTGAATTGCACACGCAAAACTACTATTTATATCTATCATTAGGTTCATTGTTGCTCAGTCCTTACCGTCCATGAATAACAAAGTACCCATTACTTCCTTTAAAGTTAAATCGTAAAAATATCAAGTAATTCTATTGATGTTAGAGCTCGTGAGTTCACATGAAGCTTAATGTTATATTCATCCCTTGTATAATTATTTTACTGTGTTCATTATTGTTCATTAATTTTGTTTATTATAATTTCAAGGACTACTTTTCGTAGAGTTAAAAAATTGAAGCCTAATTAGGAAAAAAAAACGATTGAATTAATATCAGTTGAAATTGTCATTGATCTCTCTCTCTCTCTCTCTCTCTCTCTCTTTATATGTATAGCTATATATATATATATATATAATGTATATATATATACAGTATATATATATATATATATATACTGTATATATATATATATATATACTGTATATATATATATATATATACTGTATATATATATATATATATACTGTATATTATATATATATATATACTGTATATATATACACTGTATATATATATATATATATGTATATATATATATACTGTATATAATATATATATATACTGTATATATATATATATATATATAAATACAGTATATATATATATATACAGTATATATATATATATATATACAGTATATATATATATATACAGTATATATATACATATATATATATATATATATACTGTATATATATATAAATAAATATATATATATATATATATATTATATATATATATATATATATATTTATATATATATATATATATATGAAATAATGAATATAATATATATATAAATATAAATAAATATATATATATATATATATATATGTATATATATATATATATACATACATACATTCCAGCCTCATACTCCATTCAAAATAACTCCACGAGAAATAGCCTCACCATGTAATAATTGACTATTGACACTTCCTACAAAGAAAATATCTCCTCACATCTAACAGTAATAATAACGATAACAACAAGAAAATTAACACTATTATAGACATGACTCGAACCTGAATCGGAGGGATGATCCCCGTGTTAGCAAGTCCCGGCTCTCAAGACAGAATCATTGACCCTAGAGATAGTCGTAACACCGACTCTGAGTGGTTATATAGACGTGCATAATAGGAGCCTCGAGATGGGAAGCGAGACATTGACGGTGTTGGGTTTGCTTGATACTCGCGTGTAATTACAAGCAGAGAGAGAGAGAGAGAGAGAGAGAGAGAGAGAGAGAGAGAGATCTTTAGATACCATCAAATAGGCTTTTCCTATAGGATATATACTTTTTTATTCCTATTCCGACCTTGAATTGATGTTAAGTTATAGTAATGATAATGATGATAAAGATGATAATAAAAAAACAATGATAATAGTAATGTTAATAAGAAAAAATATGCTAATAATAATATTGATAGCTTCACTCCTTTGTATGAATAAATCTGTAGTATAGTTAATGACGTAACAGGAAGTATATAATAAAAAAAATAATGGAATATCTTTATATGACTATGAATTACATTTATATATTTAACTTGCAATTATTTTTCCATGATGTTATTTGTATTATACCTATTCCTTATTAATCTATATTACATATTTACTTCTTTCTTATTTTCTCTTTGCTTTCAACTATACTTGGAAAGCTTTTTCATGTATATGGCTGCAGAAACGCTTATAAAAATAGTAATTTTTAGCCTTCTGCTTCACATCATCATCATCATCACCATTATTATTATTATTATTATTATTATTATTATTATTATTATTATTATTATTATTATTATTATTATTATTATTATTATTATTATTATTATTGTCAGGTAAGCTACAACCATAGTTGAAAAGCAGGATGCTATAGAAAGGGCCCCAACATGCAAAAATAGCTAATTGAGGAAAGGACATAAGGAAATAGATAAACTAAAAGAAAATTAATGAAATATGAAAATAAATTATTTTAATACCAGTAATAACATTGAAATAAATCTTTCACATATAAACTATAAAAACCTAAAAAAATAACAAGAGGAAGAGAAAGAACAGCATAATGTGCCCGAGTGTGCCCTCAAGCAAGACAACTCTACGCTAATCTAGCTGTATAGTATATCTTTTATTGAGGTTCTAGTATTTTCAATCTCATTCCCACTTATATTCAATTTCATTTACTCAGAAATTATTCTATCTAACTAGCAGTTGAGATTATTCTATATTTACTTTACCATCCACTTATTCAATTCATGAAATGTAGCAAAGTCTTCAATTCATTTTGCATTCTCACAAATCATTAAAATTTTTATCCCTCTGAAACAATTGAGTTTCAATCTTTCTTATCATTTCTACAACTGTTATTTAATTCATGAAATGTAGCAGTGTCTTGAATTCATTTTGCCTTTTCACAGATCATTAACATTTTCATCCATCTGAAACTATTGTTCCAATCCTTCTTATCTTTCTCCAATTGTTATTTAATTCATGAAATGTAGCAAAGTCTTCAATTCATTTTGCATGTTCACAATTCGTTAACATTTTCATCCAATGAAACAATTGAGTTTCAATCCAATTGTTATTTAATTCATGAAATGTAGCAATGTCTTGAATTCATTTTGCCTTTTCACAAATCATTAATATTTTCATCCCTCTGAAACAATTGAGTTTCAATCCTTCTTATCTTTTCTACAATTGTTATTTAATTCATGAAATGTAGCAATGTCTTGAATTCATTTTGCATTTTCACAATTCGTTAACATTTTCATCCCTCTGAAACTATTTGGTTTAAATCCTTATTTTTACTCCATTTATTATTTAATTCATGAAATGTAGCAGAGTCTTGAATTCAATTTTCATTTTAAAAAATCATTAACATTTTCATCCCTCTGAAACTATTGTTTCAATTCTTCTTATCTTTACTTCAATTGTGATTCAATTCATGAAATGTAGCAGTGTCTTGAATTCATTTTGCCTTATCACAGTTCATCAACATTTTCATCCCTCTGAAACAATTGAGTTTCAATCCTTCTTATCTTTACTCCAATTTTTATTTAATTCATGAAATGTAGCAATGTCTTAAATTCATTTTGCGTTTTCACAAATCATTAACATTTTCATCCTTCTGAAACAATTGAGTTTCAATTCTTATCTTTTGTACAACTGTTATTTAATTCATGAAATGTAGCAGTGTCTTGAATTCATTTTGCCTCTTCACAAATCATTAACATTTTCATCCCTCTGAAACAATTGAATTTCAATCCGTCTTATCTGTTCTACAATTGTTATTTAATTCATGAAATGTAGCAATGTCTTCAATTCATTTTGCATTCTCACAAATCATTAACATTTTCATCCCTCTGAAACTATTGGGTTTCAATTCTTCTTATCTTTTCTACAACTGTTATTTAATTCATGAAATGTAGCAATGTCTTCAATTCAATTTACATTCTCACAATCATTAACATTTTCATCCCTCTGAAACAATTAAGTTTGAATCCCTCTTATCTTTTCTACAACTGTTATTTCATTCATGAAATGTAGCAATGTCTTGAATTCATTCTGCATTTTCTCAAATCATTAACATTTTCATCCATCTGAAACTATTGTTTCAATCCTTCTTATCTTCACTCCAATTGTTATTTAATTCATGAAATGTAGCAATGTCTTGAATTTATTTTGCATTTTCACAATTCATTAAAATTTTCATCCCTCTGAAACTATTGTTTCAATCCTTCTTATCTTTACTCCAATTGTTATTTAATTCATGAAATGTAGCAAAGTCTTCAATTCATTTTGCATGTTCACAATTCGTTAATATTTTCATCCAATGAAACAATTGAGTTTCAATCCAATTGTTATCTAATTCATGAAATGTAGCAAAGTCCTCAATTCATTTTGCATTCTCACAAATCATTAACATTTTCATCTTTCTGAAACTGTAGTTTCAATCCTTCTTATCTTTACTCCAATTGTTATCTAATTCATGAAATGTAGCAATGTCTTGAATTCATTTTGCGTTTTCACAGAGCATTAACATTTTCATCCATCTGAAACTATTGTTTCAATCCTTCTTATCTTTACTCCAACTGTTATTTAATTCATGAAATGTAGCAATGTCTTGAATTCATTTTGCCTTTTCCACAAATCATTAACATTTTCATCCCTCTGAAACTATTGGGTTGAAATTCTTATCTCTACTCCAATTGTTATATAATTCATGAAATGTAGCATTGTCTTGAATTCATTTTGCCTTTTCACAATTCATTAAAATTTTCATCCCTCTAAAACTATTGTTTCAATCCTTCTTATCTCTACTCCAATTGTTATTTAATTCATGAAATGTAGCAAAGTCTTCAATTCATTTTGCATGTTCACAATTCGTTAACATTTTCATCCAATGAAACAATTGAGGTTCAATCCAATTGTTATTTAATTCATGAAATGTAGCAAGTCTTGAATTCATTTTGCGTTTTCACAAATCATTAACATTTTCATCCCTCTGAAACAATTGAGTTTCAATCCTTCTTATCTTTACTCCAATTGTTATTTAATTCATGAAATTGTAGCAAAGTCTCAATTCATTTTGCATTTTCACAATTCGTTAACATTTTCATCCAATGAAACAATTGAGTTTCAATCCAATTGTTATTTAATTCATGAAATGTAGCCAAGTCCTCAATTCATTTTGCATGTTCACAATTCATTAAAATTTTCATCCCTCTTAAACAATTGAGTTTCAATCCTTCTTATCTCTACTCCAATTGTTATATAATTCATGAAATGTAGCAATGTCTTGAATTCATTTTGTATGTTCACAATTCGTTAACATTTTCATCCAATGAAACAATTGAGGTTCAATCCAATTGTTATTTAATTCATGAAATGTAGCAAGTCTTGAATTCATTTTGCCTTTTCACAAATCATTAACATTTCATCCCTCTAAAACAATTGTTTCAATCCTTCTTATCTTCACTCCAATTGTTATTTAATTCATGAAATGTAGCAATATCTTGAATTTATTTGCATTTTCACAATTCATTAAAATTTTCATCCCTCTTAAACAATTGAGTTTCAATCCTTCTTATCTCTACTCCAATTGTTATTAAATTCATGAAATGTAGCAAAGTCTTCAATTCATTTTGCATGTTCACAATTCGTTAACATTTTCATCCAATGAAACAATTGAGGTTCAATCCAATTGTTATTTAATTCATGAAATGTAGCAAGTCTTGAATTCATTTTGCCTTTTCACAAATCATTAACATTTTCATCCCTCTGAAACAATTGAGTTTCAATCCTTATCTCTACTCCAATTGTTATTTAATTCATGAAATGTAGCAGTACCACAGCGCAGAAAATCCCCCTCCTGAAACTCCGAAGTGTGCCAACGCAATCTTCTCGAAAAAGGCGTGACTTGGCTCTGTTTGCGAGAAGCGAAATACCTGCGATGAAAAGATTCCATCTCTATCTCTGTTATGCTCCAGCTATTCCGGGGATTCACCTGCCTTCGTGTCCGGCCTCCAACCTTCTTCCATAACATTTACTCTCTGTTTCTCATGCTTCCATTCATCTGATCTGGTATTCATCGCACCGTCTTCCTGGCTTCTATTTGCGCTCGCAGCCCCACTCTGGAGCCTGATACGTTTTTAGATTGGTCGGAGGAAAACAAAGGAGATGGAAGCATTGGATTGCCGAGATAAATTTCTCTTTTGTTTGTATGTATTCTGCTAGTTGAACTAAATGCATAGCTAAGGCAATGACGTGTAGTTTAAGCATGTGCGTATTATTATTATTATTATTATTATTATTATTATTATCCAAGCTACAACCCTAGTTGGAAAAGCAAGATGCTATAAGCCCAGGGGCTCCAACAGGGAAAAATAGCCCAGTGAGGAAAGGAAATAAGGAAATAAATAAATTAAGAGAACAAATTAACAATAAATTATTCTAAAATAAGTAACAACGTCAAAACAGACATGTCATATATAAACTATTAATAACATCAAAAACAAATATGTCATAAATAAACTATAAAAAGATTTTGCACATTATCAATTATCGGTCATGCGTAAGATTTGAGACAAAAATACGATTGGCTTCACTTTATTACGTTTGTATATTTGTTATATCGACTATAAGGGATGTGGCTAAGGATGTCAGGATGCCAGAAAACCTCAAATCAATCAATCAATCCATGAGGCTAAGGAAAACCATAAGGATATTATTTCCAAGTCTGCTGATTGCAATTTTTGGCTTTTAGGGGCATTTTAATTTTGAATAGTCCTGAACCATGTTGTTATAATCGATGTATCAAGGTATGCAAAATTTGGAAAAATATCGTTGAGGTTTTGAATTATTTGATTGTAATTACAATATCACGAGTATTTAAATAAAAAAGAATATATCCTCTAGGAAATGCCTATTTTATAGTATTTGTAAATCTCTCTCTCTCTCTCTCTCTCTCTCTCTCTCTCTCTCTCTCCTATCTATTCATCCATCAATAGTTTATTCATATTGTAATATATAGCTCTTTAACATGAAACCCATTACTAAACATTCTCTCTCTCTCTCTCTCTCTCTCTCTCTCTCTCTCTCAGTTAATCGCAAAGCATTACGGCGATTTGAGAGAACTTTTGAGATATTTTTGTGAAAAAAAAATGCAAACAATTCCTAATAAAATATGATAAGAAACTCCAAAATGAAACTTACATTTGCAAAAAAAAAAAAAATAGAAAAATTGATAAACAATAAGACTTCCAATAAAAAGATATAAAGAATCTATCGAACATAATACAATATTTTGAAGAATTGTAAGAAAATCACACGCTTGGAAAAGGTGATAAGAAGACGCCTTTTAGGACCAGATTTCAACCCAAGTCTGTGAATGTTTGACTATTTAATATCAAATTAAATCATTTGCTCTTAAAAACCTAATTCCTTGACGCATACTGCTGCCTTTTTAGTGTGTTCATTCATCGTAATTGCGAACGCCTTTGACAGCCTTAATGAGAAGAGAGTGCTTCTAATTTACAAAAGGAAAGAGAGAGAGAGAGAGAGAGAGAGAGAGAGAGAGAGAGAGAGATAAAATTTCCATGCTAGTGGACAGGACGTAATCAGTGAAATAAATAAGATTCCATGTTGGTGAACAGGAAGCAGTCAGAGAGAGAGAGAGAGAGAGAGAGAGAGAGAG
>NC_090746.1:121042141-121059641 GCF_036898095.1 Palaemon carinicauda | reverse complement strand
AGTTAAAAAGCAAATCCGAATAAAAAGGAAAAAAAGATAATACGAAATGAGAGACCGTACCAGGTATGGTAGAGAAAGAGAAAAGAATGGAGAGAAAAAAACTGCGCTGGCTTAGATTAGACATAATGTGTAAAAGGGAGTTACTGTAACCAAAAAAAAATAAATAAAAAAAAACAATAAAAAAACAATTAAATATATCTAAAACGATCAGCATAGTTAAAAAGCAACATACGAATAAACAAGGAAAAAAGATAATACGAAATGAGACCGTACCAGGTATGGCAGAGAAAGAGAAAAGAATGGAGAGAGAAAAAACTGCGCTGGAGTAATTAGATTTTATTAATGAAAACAGACGCAATTGAGTTAAAAAGAGAGAGCTGGGGCCAATTAGCATAACTGAGTGGAAGGCTATTAATATTTAAATTTAATTCACATTCAAAATAGAGGAAAAAAATTAAATGGAAAACTGAATAAAACAGGCATCAGAGGATGCATGTGAACTATGTGAATAAATGAGGAAAAGTAGAATATCATGTATTTTGAGGGGATGAAAAGATAAATAAAGAAAGAAAAATATGATGGAGATGTAAATATAGAATAAGAAAATGAAATAGTAACGAGTATTGTAAAAGTCAGTGATATCCTTATAATAAAAGACTTCAATTGTTAAAGTCCCTGTTATATATATATATATATATATATGTATATATATATGTATATATATATATATATATATGTATATATATATATATATATAGTATATATATATATATAATATATACTGTATATGTATTTATATAATATATACATATATATATTATGAATATATATATATATATATTTACACAGTATACTATACGATTATTTAGGATATCGAAATTTCTTTTTATGAATGAAGATGATAAAAAATGTGGAAAAAATATAGAATGAAAAAATATGGATCATAGCTGCTAAGAAAGAATATTATCAAAAAAATTGATAATCTTAATAATCCTATTTGAAACGACACTGTATAGTAAGCGGTTGCTTATGAGTTCGAGACCCGCTCACGCTTAGTAGTTTCTATTAGTGTCTGCAGCCTCACCATCTATGTGAGCTAGGGATAGAGCTTTCGGTGGGAGCCTATACGTCTACCTGCCGAGTCATCAGCAGCCATTGTCTAGTCCTCCCTGGTCTCAGCTTGCTGAAGAGGAAGTTTGGGTACTGATCACATACATATTGTCATCATATATATATATATATATATGTATATATATGTATATATATACATATATATATACATATATACTATATATATATATATATATATTATATATGTATATATATATATATATTATATATATATATGTATATATACATATATATATGTATATATACATATATATATATATATAAATATATATATATATATATATATAAATATATATATATAAATATATATATATATATATATGTATATATACATATATATATATATATATATATTGTTAGTCTCTAGAACATTGTCCTGTTCCTTGCATCTGCCATTCATGAGGACCTTTAAATATTTAAATAAACTGAAGCGACCAGTGTAAACCGACCACTCATCCACCATCTATCTAATAATCCGACCTATTATAAACATCATCCCAAAAGCAATCAGAGATACTACCCCTTTTACCCCCACCACAAGGTTAAATTTCGAGCACATTTTGCTAAATAATTTTTAAAATTGCTCTAACAAGCTTAGTTTTTGTCCTAGAAAGGTCAGGTTGGTCTCATTCTTTGGAAAATGCCTGAAGTTTCTCGTAAAATTATCACAAATATGTGAAAATATGTAATTAACAGTGTTTTGCAAGAACGTACCGGTACGTCCTTTGGGGGTGAAAGGGGATGGATTTAACATGACATGAAGGCTCCTACCTAAGTTCAGCAAATAGAGTTAAGAGGCTTATGAATAAATAACGATTTTGCAAAGACACATAATAAAAAAATGGTTACTCGAGCCTTCAGTCACCTTCCCTGTCTCCCCATCTCCCGAACCCCCCTTCCTTCTTCGGCGTTGTCTGAACACGAGCGAGATGCAATCTCGGGGCAATGCATATTCTCTCTATCAGTGCCTTTGTTATCCTGATTCCTCTTCCCAATGGCAGAATGAGAGGAGGGGAATAGGAGGATCGTAAAATGTGTCTTAAACACGTCGCTAGGCGAAGGATTATACGAGTTTAGGAGAAGGATGGGAATTAAGACATGTTGATGATTGCTTACAAATCAGGCGGGTAAAAAAAAAAAAAAAAAATGAGTGAAGAGAGGATGTTATTGCATCCATAAACTTGATGAAGAGGATTCAGGAAAGAAGACAAGGGATTTATCGTTTAGGACATTATTAACAAAATAATAAATAGAAAAACGCTGCATGAAGGATCGATAAGAAAAAAAATAGTTTGTGGATTGAATTAGAAAGGGTACTAGTCATTTGTAAAAACACTTTTCGATTAAGAATGAAAATGAATAGTGTTGACATTATGAAATGGAAAATGAGAATAGGCGTATTATATGATATTGAGCAAGGCAAGTACTTTTTGTTATAGCTCATTAAATTAACATTTAGTATAGACGTATTAACCTCCATCATATAATATTTGCAGTACAATCAGTTTTCAATAAATTATATCTGGAATTCGAATTACCTTAGCCATGCCCAGGATACCATACATGCACATATACATACATATATACATGTAAATATCACCCACGAATGGCATTTAATACCGAATTCTATCTTGGGAATATATATCCCCCTTGATAGCTCAGTCGGTAGAGTCTTCTGCAGGCATGGTTTCCAGCCGAACAGGTGGAGGTTCGAATCTCCACTCGGCCAGAAGCTGTTACCATAGAATGAATTCCAAGTGGATATATATTCCCCAAGATAGAATTCGGTATTAAATGCCATTCGTGGGTGATATTTACATTGATTGAAATCACCTATGCTTGTGATATATGTTCACATACATACATGTAGGGCTATCTGATATAAACACCAGAATATCTTATGAGCAGAATGCAACACTGCTCCTGTCTTTGCAGAGTACGTCCCAGTGGCTGGTATGCAAAGTATAACTCTGCACAAACATTACGTTACTCCACCTCAGTGGCCTCTTCTTTGCAGAGAATGTTCCTTTGGTTAATGCCCAGCGCAGGAATTGCGGAGATAGTATGTACGTCCAGTTTAGTGACTCTTGTCTTTGCAGAAAAAGGATCCAGTAACAAATGTGTTGATCAAGGATATGTGATGGTATTAAGTTACTCCAGTTCAGTGATTACGTCATTATAGAGAGTGATTCTGTGGCTAATGTGTAGAGGAAGACTATGTGCTACTCCAATTCAACGAGCCTGTTATTGCTGAGCGTCTTCCATTGGATAATGTGTAGAGCTAGCCTGTCTATGCAAGGAACATTCCAGTGTTGATTTGCAGAACAAAGCTGTGTGCAGACATTACACTTCTCTAGTTCCGTGGCCGTGTCTTACCAGAAATTATATTTCTCCAATTCAGTGAGCCTGCTATTGCAGAAAATCTTTCAGTGACTGATTTTAGAGCAAGACTATGACCAGACATCATGTTGCTACTATTCACTAGCCTTGTCGTCGCAAAGAATGTTCCAGTGATTGATGTATCGAGCATGACTGCAGACATTATGATGGTCAAGTTCAGAGGACCTTTCTTTACAGAGCATGTTCTAGTGGCGAACATGTAACACAAGACATTATTTGGCTCCAGTTCAGTACGCTTTGCAGGTCAGTTGCTGGATTAGCTAACTCATACGGTACTATAGTCCATTTCTTTTATCGAGGCAGATTTGCACCGACTCGCAGCGGTGCCCTTTTAGCTCGGAAAATTTTCCTGATCGCTGATTGGTTAGAATTATCTCGTCAACCAATCAGCGATCAGGAAACTTTTCCGAGATAAAGGGCACCGCTGCGAGTCGGTGCAAATCTGCATCGCTGAAAGAAATTGACTATAGTTCAACATGCAATCGTCTGAGTTTAGTTTCATCTGCTTCTTTTACAATCACTAGGGATCCATTTATTATCCTTAATGTCCATCTATTGTTTGTCATTCGCATATGTCCTGCCCATATCCATTCTTTTCTTTACATGTTATTATAATATCTTCTACTTTAGTTTGCACTCGTATCAATGATACTCTTTTCCAACTCTTGGTTTTATTACCATAATCAATCTTTCCATGATTGAGTTGTAACTTGCTTATTTTCTAATGAAAACTTTTCTTTTTACAGAAAGTGGCATTTTAATTTTCCCAATCTCATTTTCTTTACAAAAAGTTCTCCATTCTATGCTTATCGTCCATCTAATTTTGCTCTCATGTCATGGGGAAACACTTACTGTCTGTCCTAAGTACGTATCTTCATTGAAAATCTCTAAAGGTTCGTCCTTAACCATCATCTGCTATTACTGTATTTCATTATATATATATATATATATATATATAAACACACATATATATATATAATATATATACACATATATATACATATGTATACATATATATACAGATCTATATATACATATATATACATATATATACACATATATATACACATATACATACATATATATATATATATACACACACATACACATATACATACATATATATATATATACATATATACACACATACATATATATATACTATATATACACACACATACATACATATATATATATATATATATACATACATATATATATATATATATTTACATATATACACACATACATATATATATATACATATATACACACACATACATATATATATATATACATATATACACACACATACATATATATATATATATATACATATATACACACACATACTATATATATATATATACATATATACACACACATACATATATATATATATATATACATATATACACACACATACATATATATATATACATATATACACACATACATATATATATACATATATACACACATATACATATATATATATATACATATATACACACACATACATATATATATACATATATACACACACATACATATATACATATAATATATATATATATATACCTATATATATATATATATATATATAAATATATATATATATATGTATATATAATATATATATATATACACACATATATACATATATACATATATGTGTGTGTGTATTTATAATGATGAACCTGTATATAATCTTATCCATATCCTTTTTTTATTATATAAGCATAAAACCCTAAAAAAAGAAGAGGAGAAACCGAGAGAAAATACTGCTCGTCTCCTTCCCAAATCGAGTCTAGCATCTTTCCTCTCTCTCTCTGTGTAACCCCAGCCCATCTCCGCCAGAATTGTTTGAGGGGATAGCATTTCATCTTTCCCTCCGAAGACGGCATTTGAAATGCTGGGACCACCGCTTCCTTCATATCCCGAGAGTGAGAGCTGACCTCAGCTATAAATTGAGTGGAACTGATCAGTAGAGAAATTACTCTTGTGAGGGGCCCCTCTCTTCGAGGCGTGTGGTTGACACCACAGGGATAACTGCATTTTCCATCTGGCTGGAGGCGATCGTCTTCATTTATCTTTGTCATATTTCGGATCAATTCAGAGACCGTGAACGGGGGTTGGGTTTGGCTTGTTCGTGTACAAGGAATTATTGGGATGATTTCAAGGATAGAAGTCAAATAACTTTTGGGAGAGGAGACACAGCAATGGACATTAGGGCACAGCAAGAGAAAATCAAGGTATTCATCGTTTTTGTTATATGGACATTTTCATTATGAACAGTTTTATATATACATTGTATCACTTTTTTAATGATATATAAAATATTGTGACTTATATTACAAACATATACACTAATGAAGTATATATATATATATATATATGTTATGGGATTCCTATTACAAACATATGAACTAACCATATATATATATATATATATATACATATATATACATATATATATATATATATATACCCTTTCTGAGTGGGAATACCTAAACGTAGTGGTGAAAGGTTTGTGTATTGTCATGATCAGCAAAACATTACTAGTCAGGATCACTCTTACTAGGTTGGTTTTGCTGGTTTAGATCAAACAAAAACATCTCAACTATCACTTCAATTCGCAGTTGCCAACGTGGTGATGAGAACAGGCCAAACCTTTTGTCGTACATTAGACTAGAAACGGGCTTATTTGTTTGTTTATATATATATATATATATATATATATATACTATATATATATATATATATATATATATATATATATATATCATTGTTATTACTAGCTAAGCTAATTCCCTAGTTGGGAAAGAAAGATGCTATAAGCCCAAGGGCTCGAACAGGGAAAAATAGCTCAGTGCGGAAAGGAAATAAGGAAATGAGGAGATCAAATTAGCAATATGGATTCTAAAAACAGTAACAACCTTATATATATATGTGTATATATGTAAATATATATATATATATATATATATATATATATATATATATATATATATATATATATATATATATATATATATATATATATATATATGTGTGCCAAGTGAGCCGTGTTTCACGGGTGACTTACAAAACTTTAGTTACAACAAGGAATAGCAGAGAGAACTTTGTAAATAACTCCTCCATCCCTCCCTGAAGGTGACAGAAAAAAAAAAAAAAAAAAAAAAACGATACCCAAAGACGATTCTTCGTTCAGGGAACACGCAGCCAAAGCTATGCATATCAAGCAGTAGCTTCATTTTGCTAGACTTTAAACAAAAATGAGAGACAAGGAAGTCTCCGTATTTTATGTCAGCTCGAGGGCTAAGTTTTTTAAGATATGAGTGCGTGTGTAATGTCTGTATTTCTAACATTCTCTCTTTCCTTTTTGAGTTTCGCTACTTGTCTCGCTCCTTTTTTTTTTTTTTTTTTTTACATTTACAAATGTTGAATATTAATGTAAATGTGAAAGGGGGACGAGTAGATGATTTAGAAGGTTTTCTTTTTAGTAGCATACAATTATGAGAAATTTTTCACCTTTGCTCCAAATATCAAATAAACAAAACTTTAGCAATAGTTTGTACTACCTACTTTTAAGCCTGAGAAGTTAAGATATGTATGTGTGTATAATGTCTGTATTTCTAACATTCTCTCTTTCCTTTTTGAGTTTCGCTACTTGTCTCGCTCCTTTTCTTTTTTTACATTTTTAAATGTTGAATATCAATGTAAATGTAAAAGGGGGACGAGTAGATGATTTAAAATGTTTTCTTCAGCTCGAGGGCTAAGTTTTTTAAGATAAGAGTGTGTGTATAATGTCTGTATTTCTAACATTCTCTCTTTTATTTTTGAGTTTCGCTACTTGTCTCGCTCCTTTTTTTTACATTTTCAAATGTTGAATATACAATGTAAAGATAAAAGGGGGACGAGTAGATGATTTAAAATGTTTTCTTCAGCTCGAGGGCTAAGTTTTTTAAGATAAGAGTGTGTGTATAATGTCTGTATTTCTAACATTCTCTCTTTCCTTTTTGAGTTTCGCTACTTGTCTCGCTCCTTTTTTTTACATTTTCAAATGTTGAATATACAATGTAAAGGTAAAAGGGGGACGAGTAGATGATTTAAAATGTTTCCTTCAGCTCGAGGGCTAAGTTTTTTAAGATATGAGAGTGTGAAAAATGTCTATATTTCTAACATTCTCTCTTTCCTTTTTGAGTTTCGCTACTTTCTAGCTTCTATTTTTTTACATTTTCAAATGTTGAATAGCAATGTAAATGTAAAAGGGGGACGAGTAGATGATTTAAAATGTTTTCTTCAGCTCGAGGGCTAAGTTTTTTAAGATATGAATGTGTGTATAATGTCTGTATTTCTAACATTCTCTCTTTCCTTTTTGAGTTCTGCTACTTGTCTCGCTCCTTTTTTTAACATTTTCAAATGTTGAATATCAATGTAAATGTAAAAGGGGGACGAGTAGATGATTTAAAATGTTTTCTTCAGCTTGAGGGTTAAGTTTTTTAAGAGATGAGTCTGAGTATAATGTCTGTATTTCTAATATTCGCTCTTTCCTTTTTGAGTTTCGCTACTTGTCTCGCTCCTTTTTTTAACATTTTCAAATGTTGAATATCAATGTAAATGTAAAAGGGGGACGAGTAGATGATTTTAAATGTTTTCTTCAGCTCGAGGGTTAAGTTTTTTAAGAGATGAGTCTGTGTATAATGTCTGTATTTCTAATATTCGCTCTTTCCTTTTTGAGTTTCGCTACTTGTCTCGCTCCTTTTTTTAACATTTTCAAATGTTGAATATCAATGTAAATGTAAAAGGGGGACGAGTAGATGATTTTAAATGTTTTCTTCAGCTCGAGGGTTAAGTTTTTTAAGAGATGAGTCTGAGTATAATGTCTGTATTTTTCTAATATTCGCTCTTTCCTTTTTGAGTTTCGCTACTTGTCTCGCTCCTTTATTTTTTACATTTTCAAATGTTGAATACCAATGTAAATGTAAAAGGAGGACGAGTAGAAGATTAAGAATGTTTTCTTTTTAGCAGCATGCAATTATGAGAAATTTTTCACCTATGATCCAATTATCAAATATACAAAACATTAACAATAGTTTGTACTACCCACCTTTAAGCCTGAAAAGTTAATATTTAGATACTTTTATTCTTTTAATTGCACTAACATAGGTAAGGAATATATGTAGCTATACTATTTAAATATGCTATTCAGAATACAAAACTTATACTGCGTAAAACATTAATATTATTTTGATACGTCGTTAAGACTGAAATTTTTTATAACAGAGTGAGAAAGCAACTTATGAAGCCATTCATCATAAACTGCCAGGCAATATATCTAATACTCAATCAATAAATCTTTTGTCAAACGTTATTTTTTTGTGTGAAAATTTTACATCTGTTTATATTGCTTTTATCAAAAAGGCACGCTAAAATCAAGTTTGGAGCAATATAGTATATTGTAGTTTTAATCTTAAGCTGTACTAGTTCTAAAAAATGCACTACTAGTATTCAGGAAATAATATCATATCTAATTAAGTTTCTGATAGGTAAAAGCATTGAGATACAAACCCTATGTTTCCCCTATCAACCCTTTTCACTTGTTTTTCCCGATCTTCAGACGGAACCCCAAAATTCAGGTCAGGTTAGTGAACATCCAATTCAAGTTCATACACTCAACTAAAGTCACTACTAGTAATCAGGAAATAATATATCTAATTAAGTTTCTGATAGGTACAAGCATTGAGATACAAACCCTATGTTTCCCCTGTCCACCCTTTTCACTTGTTTTTCTTTATCTTCAGGCGGAACCAATCGGGACCCCAAAATTTAGGTCAAGTTAGTGAACATCCAATTCAAGTTCATACACTCAACTAAAGTCACTACTAGTAATCAGGAAATAATATATCTAATTAAGTTTCTGATAGGTAAAAGCATCGAGATACAAACCCCATGTTTCCCCTGATCTTTAAGCGGAACCTCAAAATTTAGGTCAGGTTAGTGAACATCCAATTCAAGTTCATACACTCAACTAAAGTCACTACTAGTAATCAGGAAATAATATCATATCTAATCGAGTTTCTGATAGGTAAAAGCATTGAGATACAAACCCCATGTTTCCCCTGTCCACCCTTTCCACTTGTTTTTCCTGATCTTCAGGCGGAACCCAAAAATTTAGGTCAGGTTAGTGAACATCCAATTCAAGTTCATACACTCAACTAAAGTCACTACTAGTAATCAGGAAATAATAAATCTAATCAAGTTTCTGATAGGTGAAAGCATTGATATACAAACCGCATGTTTCCCCTGTCAACCATTTTCACTTGTTTTTCCTGATCTTCAGACGGAACCCCAAAATTTAGGTCAAGTTAGTGAACATCCAATTCAAGTTCATACACTCAACTAAAGTCACTACTAGTAATCAGGAAATAATATGTCTAATCAAGTTTATAATAGGTAAAAGCATTGAGATACAAACCCCATGTTTCCCCTGTCAACCATTTTCACTTGTTTTTCCTGATCTTCAGACGGAACCCCAAAATTTAGGTCAGGTTAGTGAACATCCAATTCAAGTTCATACACTCAACTAAAGTCTCTTTAAACTTTTTCTTCGTCGAAGAGAAGATAAGACTCAATAACTTAATATTTAAGTTAATGATTATTGATTATTATTTTGAATAAAAGTCAAAGGAACGAGACATGACAAGTGGAAATTATCATGAAATTAAGAAATATATGAATCTCTTGTATAGTATTTTGGGAACTAATGATTAGGAATTAAATCTAAAAAAAACGATGAATAGGTAATTATTTCTAATCTCAATATTATATAAATGTTGGTGAGAAATATTCATGTGTCACAAACTAATTATTTGTAATCTCAATATTATATAAATGTTGGTGAGAAATATTCATATGTCACAAACTAATTATTTCCAATCTCAATATTATATAAATGTTGGTGAGAAATATTCATGTGTCACAAACTAATTATTTCTAATCTCAATATTATATAAATGTTGGTGAGAAATATTCATGTGTCAAACTAATTATTTCTAATCTCAATATTATATAAATGTTAGTGAGAAATATTCATGTGTCACAAACTAATTATTTCTAATCTCAATATTATATAAAAGTTGGTGAGAAATATTCATGTGTCACAAACTAATTATTTCTAATCTCAATATTATATCAACGTTGGTGAGAAATATTCATGTGTCACAGACTAAATATTTCTAATCTCAGTATTATATAAATGTTGGTGAGAAATATTCATGTGTCACAAACTAATTATTTCTAATCTCAATATTATATAAATGTTGGTGAGAAATATTCATGTGTCACAAACTAACTCTTGGACGTTCCTCGTAAGAGGGTATCCTCTCCTAACTACTCTTATAGTCATCATTGTTAATGCTAATAATATAAACTTGCATCATAACATCCCATCCATTCAGTACACATGATTAAAATATGGTAAATTTCCTATTCATCTGCTTCATATTATCCCAACCACTCTGTTAATAATGAATTTAAGCCTGAAATCTGGTCGTTAAAACGACAGAACCTGTAATGAGTTTGACTGGTATATTGTATTTGGAGGCAAAAGTGTTCATTGTTTGATTAACTTGATTAATAATATAAATTTAGCGCATGAAATTTTCAATACACATATCTGGTCTATATATTCCCCCCTCTCTCTCTTCATGTATATATATATATATATATATATATATATATATATATATATATATATATATATATATATATATATATAAACACATATGTATATATACATATATATATATATATACATAATGTAAAAGACTAATATATATATATATATATATATATATATATATATATATATATATATATATATATACAATGTAAAAGACTGTATATATATGCCTGCATATTTTTACATACTGGTGAATACATATTTTCCTTCTACCTTCAACAATTAGAATTTCACGGCACTTTGATTCAATCTAAAACTTTTGCAAAATCTTTTATTATATTGATTATGACTGTTTAGTCCTTGATCTGGGAGAAAGGATATGATAATTCATATGTTAAACACATCTTGGGTTTCCTTCGTTCTTTTTAGAATTAAAGAAACTAGATTGAACCACTATCTTCTCTTAATGTCTCTTTTTTATCTTGATTTCCCCATTTTTATTACTTTGAATTATAGGCAGTAAATGAATATCCACTTTGCTTTTCTTCAAAAGTTTAAACTTACAGTAAATGTTTTTATGTTGAACAGGCTGACATAAGTCTTTGAATGGTTTATATATTAGATATGTGCTTTAATGGTTTTAGTGTTTTTAAAATATTTTATTTCAATTGTTCATTACTTGCTATAAAGTTTATTTATATCCTTATTTCCTTGACGCACTGGGCTATATTTTCCTGTTGGAGCCATTGGGCTTATAGTATCTTGCTTATCCAACTAGGGTTGTAGCTTAGCTAGTAATGATAATAATAATAATAATAATAATAATAATAATAATAATAATAATAATAATAATAATAATGATGATGATGATGATGATGATATGGTTTGCCACCAATTATAATCAAACCCTTTTAATCTAGCAGGGATTGTTTTGATTAGTAGCAGAGATAATTAAACGAACCCATATACCAGTATCAATATATATACATATATAAAAATAATTATATGTATATATATACATATATCTATCTATCTATATATATATATATATACATTTTATATATATATATATATATATATATATACATTATATATATATACACATTATATATATATATATATATATATATATATATATATATATATATACACATATATATATATACACACACACACACATATATATATATATATATATATATATATATATATATATATATATATATATATATATATATATATATACATGTGTGTGTGTTGATAAATGTTCGATTCCTCTCATGCTTATCATTCACCCGATGTTAAAACCACGGAAAAAATGCCTTTTCTCCCAATATCTACATAACCTCTGACCCTAACTAAACATACCTCTCGTTTCCCGACAATCGAGACCCCCCCCCCCCCGCCGCGTCACTGACGTCGTAGTCGTCTGTAAATTTCCCCCGAGTGACAGTAGGGTTGCCAGTTTGGCCTTTTTTAGGCCAAAAAACCCTCAAATTTGGATCTTTTTTATTGGGTGGCCTTTAGTAACATGAAAAATGGTGAGCCTTAAATACCATTATTTTACCTTTTTAAAGCTTCTGTTGATAAGAAGTTGGCCTTTTCTCATTTAGGGTTGTAGCTTAGCAAGTAATGAAAATACTAATAGAAAACCTGGCAACCCTGTCACTCACTGCGTCGGGTGGAAATAATCTCCTTGGCTGGTGCAGCCAAGAGGCGGAGTTAGGTAATGAAGCCAATACACCTGGTCGTGTAAACGTATGCTTTCATAAGGTTACAGTGTTGCGAGTTGAGTTATACTTAAGCTCTCTTTAATGGTTTGACTTTGTGATTACGTTATGCGTATGGGGGGATTTGGGTCACAGTCTTGCTTTGGGGGAGTTTTTGTTATGGGATAGTGTTTTATTTTTATTGTTTTATGAGTAAATGATATGATAAATGCAAAAGGACATGCGTGAATGTATTATATCAAAAAGGAAATTTGTAGGCAATTTAGAGACAATTTGAGTGGTCCGTTTTGGTGGGAATTTTATAATAATGATAATAATAATGATAATGATAATAATAATAATGATAATAATAATAGAAGGAAATAAATAATAATGACAAAAATTTTCTATCTTATGAACCTGATATCCCGCTTCGGTCAGAATTTTATAATAATAATAATAATAATAATAATAATAATAATAATAATAATAATAATAATGATAAAAATTTTCTATCTTAAGAACCTAAGATTTTGCTTTTGGCAGAATTTTATAATAATAATAATAATAATAATAATAATAATAATAATAATAATAATAATAATAATAATGATAAAAATTTTCTATCTTAAGAACCTAAGATTTTGCTTTTGGCAGAATTTTATAATAATAATAATAATAATAATAATAATAATAATAATAATAATAATAATAATAGTACTAATAATAATAATAATAATAATACTAATAGTACTAATAATAATAGTAATAATAATAAAGTTATAATAATAATAATAATAATAATAATAATAAATATTTTCTATCTGTTGAACCTATTTTGAATATATTAACAATAGGTTATTTACTCAAACCTCAAACTTCCATATAGAAATAAAATGTTAGACAGACATATTAATATCGGACGAACTGTTCACACTAAATATTCAATTTATGAAGTAAGGGATGAATACGTTGAAGCGAATAAGAAAATAGATAAAAAATAATATTAAGTCAAATGACAAATATTAATATCAACCAAATATTGAATATTGTACCATCAGCTTTGAACAAAATGGAAGAGATGAGGTCTGAGTTCAGAGAGTACAGCAAGGTTTCAGCTCAACCAAACGGGGACATTGAAGAACGAGGCTCAGAAATTAAGAATACGACGGTGTTACTATATTGAATTGTAAATTTTTGCTTATAATAATAATAATAATAATAATAATAATAATAATAATAATAATAATAATAATAATAATAAAAATAATAATAATAATAATAATTATGATAATAATAATAATAATGATAAAAATAATAGTAAAAATAATAATAATAATAATAATAATAATAATTATTATACTAATAATAATAATAATAATAATAATAATAATAATAATAATAATAATATTAATAGTATCAATAATAATAATAATAATAATAATAATAATAATAATAATAATAATAATAATAATAATAATATCTTAATCATGAAAATAAATGTAAAAATGGTGATAGCACTAACAGAAACAATGATATATTAACATATAACGTATTGGAACTATTCGATAATCATATCTGTTACACATAAAACATGCATTTGAAATACCATGTTATGGTTTTTATTGATATGCATAACTAAATTTTAAATATCCTGGTTATGTTTTTCAAGATATGTAATACTTATATTTTTCAAATCTTGTCTTTTTATCTTTATATCTTGTAAAACAGGATATAGAGATAAAAAGACAAGATATGAATAATATAAGTATTACATATCTTTTAAAACATAACTAGGAAATTACAAATTTGGTTATGGAATTAATATCAGTTATAGCCCCCTGCTAGATATAAAAGGTTATCACTATTATCACTAAGTATATCATTGGCATTATAATCACAATTATTTTTATTACTACCATTATCATTATATATGCATAAAACATTTATCAGATCATCAGTATCTTACTGCAAAGTAACATCAAAGGATTAAAAAAAATAGAAAATGTTGTTTATCATTGACATTATCATCACAATTATTTTTATTATTACCATCATCATTATATATGCATAAAGCATTTGTCAGAGCCTCAGAATATTACTTCAAAGTAACATCAAAGGATTTAAAAAAAATAAAAAAAAGGACTTTCATCATAAGATCAGATAGAAAATGTTGTTTATCATTGGCATTATCATCACAATTAATTTCATTATTACCATCATCATTATATATGCATAAAACATTTATCAGATCCTCAGCATCTTACTGCAAAGTAACATCAAAGGATATAAAAAAAAAGACATATCATAAGATCAGAAAGAAAATGTTGTTTATCATTGGCATTATCATCACAATTATTTTTATTATTACCATCATCATTATATATGCATAAAACATTTATCAGAGCCTCAGCATCTTACTGTAAAAAAAAAAAAAAAAAAAAAAAAAAAAAAAAAACTTGTCATTGGATTAGAAAGAAAATGTTTATGAATGGAATTATCATCACAATTAATCATTTTTCATTATCATCATCGTCATTATATATGCATAAAGCACTTGTCAGATCCTCAGAATCTTACTAAAAAGCAATACCAAAGGATGAAAAAAAAAAAAACTCATCATAAGATCAGATAGAAAATATTGTTTATCATTAACATTACCATCACAATTGTTTTTATTATTACCATCATCATTATATATGCATAAAACATTTATCAGATCCCCAGCATCTTACTTCAAAGTAACATCAAAGGATTAAAAAAAAAAAAAATTTCATCATAAGATCAAATAGAAAATGTTGTTTAACATTGGCATTATCATCACAATTATTTTCATTATTACCATCATCATTATATATGCATAAAACATTTATCAGAGCCTCAGCATCTTACTGCGAAGTCACATCAAAGGACTTAAAAAAAAAAAAAAAAAAAAAAAAAAAAAAAAAGGATTCATAAGATCAGAGAGAAAATTTTTATCATTGGCATTATCATCAATTATTTTTATTATTACCATCATCATCTAAATGCATAAAACATTTATCAGATCCTCAGCATCTACTGCAAAGTAACATCAAAGGATTAAAAAAAAAAAAAAAAAAAAAAAAAAAAAAAAGACTTTCATCATAAGATCAGATAGGAAATGTTGTTTATCATTGACATTATCATCACAATTATTTTCATTATTACCATCATCATTATATATGCATAAAACATTTATCAGATCCTCAGCATCTTACTGCAAAGTAACATCAAAGGATTAAAAAAGAAAAAAAAAGAAGACTCACATCATAAGATCAGAAAGAAAATGTTTATCATTGGCATTATCATCATATTTATTTTCATTATTACCATCATCTAAATGCATAAAACATTTATCAGATCCTCAGCATCTTACTGCGAAGTAACGTCAAAGGATTAAAAAAAAAAAAAAAAAAAAAAAAAAAAAAAAAGACTCGTCATTTGATTAGAAAGAAAATGTTTATGAATGGCATTATCATCACAATTAGTTATTTTTCATTATTATCATCGTCATTATAGATGCATAAAGCATTTGTCAGATCCTCAGAATCTTACTGAAAAGTAATATCAAAGGATTATAAAGAAAAAAAACTATCATAAGATCAGAAAGAAAATGTTGTTTATCATTGACATTATTATTATTACCATCATCATTATATATGCATAAAACATTTATCAGATCCTCAGCATCTTACTGCAAAGTAACATCAAAGGATTAAAAAAAAAAAAGACTCACATCATAAGATCAGAAAGAAAATGTTAGAAATAAAAAAAAGGTAACTTCTTTTCCTAAGGAGATGGGTTGCTAATTCCATTAGGACACCGGCGAGAGACCTCCGCCATTATTGAATCTCGCGCTAACTACATTATTCGCTTCATGGCTTTGGTTATTTAGTTGAAGACGTTCGGACGGGGACAGGGATTTGGGGTGGGGCGGGTGGGGGGGGAGTTTGCTATGGAGGATTAGGCTCTCCCTTGAAAGTGGTGGGATGGAAGAGAGGGTAGGAAGGGGAAAAAGAGGATAGTGAAGGAGGAGAGGATGAAAGGTCATTAAATACTAAACTTGGGAATGTTGGAGTTACTGATTTTCACACACCGTACTTTCATTCTATAAGATTAACAATTTGTTATTTTGATTATGAATTACTTATTTTTTTTTTTTGTGTGTACGTAGGTTTAATATAATCAATACTTTAACATATATTAATGATTGTATGATATAAGAAAGCATGCAAATTTGTATATTTGTAACACAATGTTGAAAGATCTGTGCCAAGTGTCATAAATACCATCAATTTCTATGATGTATCAACCCCAACAGTTGAAAGTTCAGTGCCACTTATCATAAATACGACAAATCTACTCGTATAAGATGTATCAACTTTAACAGTTGAAATGTATGTTTATTTGTTATAAATACAATTAATTTAAAAAGTACCAACCCTGCTCCTGCCTGCTGAGCATAGTTTCGACACTATCGTTGACACAAAATCCATGAACTTAGGCCTTTGTTTGAATGGTGGCAGTGAATGTCCCATTAGATACAAGACCT
>NC_090746.1:121034641-121037141 GCF_036898095.1 Palaemon carinicauda | reverse complement strand
ATGCTAATATTTTGTTAAAGGTGTGTAAAGGAAAAGTCTTCAATTTACGTTTATTTATCCTGGATAATATCCTATTTAGAAACTTTGCTTTTATATTTACTTTATTCTTGATATGTAGCCTAATTTTTGTCTTTAACCGGAATATTGTGTTGGTAAAGGCCGAAAATGATCGAATAGGGCTTGTGACAACAGCAACAATAACAACAACACAACAATAACAACAAAAGCAGTCATTTCCATTCCATTGCGAGACAAAGGCCTCAGACATGGCCTTAGTCATGTCTAGGGTTTGGCCATTTTCATTACCAAGCTGGCCACTGCGGGTTGGTGATGGTGGGAGACAAGTCTGATCGCTCACATCAAACCAACCAACTATGGATGGCCCTGACTAGTACAGCTTTGCTGATCATGGCGATAAATATTCCCTTTCACCACGTTGAGGTATATTGACTCAGAAAGGGGGGACTACCTCATCATCATCATCATCATCATCATCATCGGACGTAACTATAGTCCATTTCTTTTAGCGATGCAGATTTGCACCGACTCGCAGCGGTGCCCTTTTAGCTCGGAAAAAGTTTCCTGATCGCTGATTGGTTGGACAAGATAATTCTAACCAATCAGCGAACAGGAAACTTTTTCCGAGCTAAAAGGGCACCGCTGCAAGTCGGTGCAAACATGTCTCGTTAAATGGAATGGACTATAGTCCATTGCATGGCATTTTGTTGAGTTTTTGCCTCGTAGCCATTTGACTTCACTACAACTGGACCTTAAAGTTAACCACACACTAATTTACCCCCCCCCCCTAAAAAAAAATATAACTTTTTGCAGATAAGCAATTAATTCATTATCGTGGTGTTACTCGCAAAGGGTATTGACTATAAGCCAAGTGGATTCCAGAACTTGGTGGCAAAGTTCTCATTCCGTTCTGTAATTTTGCCACATAAGAGCAAGACAGTAACCCAGACCAGAAAGACACCTTTTCCTTCGTTAGTAGAGTATGTTGGCAACAGATGGTGCTGGTATTTTGTGCGTGTGTAGTCTGCTACTTGTTTATTCAAACCTTCAAAACAGAGTAATGACGTCGCCTTATGTAAAGCAAGTAGCTGATTTTGTATACATAGCCACTTAAGAATAAACTATTATTACATGGCACATTTTCATTCTGCATTTATCGATGAAAAGTTGTAGATTGACTGTATATATATCAAAGTCCAAGATTACACATTCGAAACAGGTCCTATTCGAAGCTAATACCATTTCGAGAGGCTCTTATTTTACTAATGTAGGGACAAACACGTAGCCTACCTCTATAAAATAATATATTAAATGGCGAATAAAAACAAGAGCATCTTTGCTGATCATATCCTTGTACGGTATGATTAACAAGCCTAAGACAAGACTAGATCACCCACTTAGTATAGTCTTAAGCACAGGATCTATTTCAAATACGTGTCTTTCACATTTTCTTTAAGTTATATTTGCAATATACAATACATGCACATCCTAACCTCAAATAATAATTTGTAAATGTGGAGAAAGTCTTGAGATCAGTCATATTTTAAAGGTGATATATGCAGTCGGGTGTTTAATAATGATAATGAATATTACATAGACGTATTGAATTCTGTATTAACTAATTTTCCTGTGTAAAGGAAGAGGATCTTCTGATATTGAGAGAATAAATGAACAAGTAACATGGTTCATAATTATGAACAAGAATATTCTATTGATAAATAATATTTGATACATATATCTATCTATCTATCTATCTATCTATCTATATATATATATATATATATATATATATATATGTATATATATATATACATATATATATATATACTATATATATATATATACTATATATATATATATATATATATATATATATATATATATCTATCTATATCTATATATATATATATATATATATATATATATATATATATATATATGCATACATACATATACATATATATATTTATATGGAAAATTAAAAGATGAATAGTAATAGACCATTAATTGGTCAACTGTTAAAGTAACATTTGAACCCTCAGAAATATGGAATCCCGTAATTTATTTTTTCTTTTTAGTAAATTAATTGAACGCGTTGGCAACAGGTGGCGCTGATTAGACACACGGAGTTATTATATGTTGGCTCTCCTGTTTTCCATTTACTGTCTTTGATACAATAGACTCTTAGAAGTAGTTCTATATTAAAAACAAGTATTTCTCATTCTAAAACGCATGCTAGATGGCATTCATCAACATGAGAACGGAGAAGTAGATAGAGCCAGGAAACTGAGGGATTGTATGTGATGTGTATACTCGTAGCAACGTGATTTGATGATGCTCAGATGAAGGGTTCTTTTAATAATACAAGTTTTGGTGACCCTACCCAGGGCCTCACGACTCATTCCCATCCTAGGCTACCAATAATTGTCTCTTATATCCAGAGGCCTCCGCAAAAGAACACTATTTGGGCCCAACTACAAAG
>NC_090746.1:121030195-121034141 GCF_036898095.1 Palaemon carinicauda | reverse complement strand
GGGATAATAGTTTATCATAACCAAGAATTCTTGCAGTGCTTTGATGGTCGAGAGTGTTCAAACAGCTGATCCCTTCTCAGGGAGGGATTGACACTTTTAGGAGTTATGAGGTGGCCTAAGAATAATATTTTGATTGTGCCAAAGGCACATTTGTCATACTGCACTACATGGCTGTATGTTGTATGTAGGTGGTCGAGAACGATGCATACATGACTAAGACAAGTGTGCCGCTTACATGACATATGCAGAAGGAGATGTCCCCTAAGATGCCATCCATAAGGCATTGAAGAGTGGTGCCACCATTACGAAGGCCAAAACAGGAGCAATTGAAAATGTATGTAACGAAGGGGTCGGTGATAGCAGTCATGGGAATGTCTTCTGGGATCATGGCATCTGATAATACCGCTTCAAGAGGTGGAGAGTGGAGAACACCTTCGCTTTTTGCAAGTAAGTGGTAATGTCAGTGAAGTTGCGTAGTGGGTAATGATCTGGTTCTCTCTGCATGTTCTGATGCCTGTAATCCCCACAAGGGCGCAGGGAGACATCCTTCTTTAGGATAATGTATAAGGGTGATGATCATGGGCTTGAGGCCTTCTAGCAAAGGCTCATTTCTTCCATTTCAGCGAAGGTTTGTTTAGCGGCTGCTGAGAAGGTGGGTGGCCTCTGTAAGCGAGCTGATGTGGAGTGCATGGTCAGGAAGTTTCGATGAGTATGAGTCTTTGACGACAATGTCGATGTATCATATCAACTAGGATGTGGAAATTGGAGAGGTTATCTGTACCAATTACTGCCAATTTTACGTCAGTAATGAAAAATTTCCAATGGTATTCGTTGTTCCTAAAGGATAGTATAAGTGTCTCACACCTGTGGGTGGGGATCTCAGATCCGTTAGCAGTTACTAGGTGGACGTCTGCACGCTTAGAATGAATATCGCATGTCCTGTAGAGTAACATTTGTAGAAGGAATGGCAAGCACTCATGTCTACAGTAAATTGCACATCTTTACCTGCATTATGTATGTAGAAAACATTTTTATGCAGAAGCTCGAATGTGGAGTAGTAGTAGAACTACGACTGATGGGAGTCAATAAGTGGCTATAGATGTCGTTGATTGGGCTGTAAGTGAGGGGCAGCATATGCGGGTGGTAGGCGGCTTCACCTATTTGTGTTTTACTGCATTCATGTCAGATTCAGTCAGTGTTGAGTAGTTGTCCTCTTTATCAGAAGTGGAGATGTTAAAGGAGGTCTTGAAGATGATGAAGTGGCTGTCCTTAAGGGCATCGACTTTGATCATCAGGCTCTTCATGGCCTAGGTATCGACATTGGGGATGGCGGCGTGTTCACTTCCCGAGGAGAGCTGTCTTTGACAGGTTGCTGGCGAGTGATACTGGTCATTTCTCTGAGGAAAACCAATATCTTTTGGTCCACAAATGTATGTTGACAGAGCTAAAAACACTTGGCTATATGGGCGGCTGGCGATGGTGCGTACTGCCCCAAGAGGTATGTTTTGAGGGCGTCATATGCATTGGGCCTTCCAATTGGTCGCCAAATTGATCAAAGATTTCTGGGGAAGTGTCTATGAGGATGGCAGCGAAACTGAACTTCTGTGTGCTAGAACCACTTGAACCCTTCTCTGCTGGCAAAGGGTGGCAGTGGGCGTTGTCGTCAAAAGGGTTGGGTCCTGCGGTGGGTGAATAGGCGGTGGGAGCTGGTCCTCCGGTGGTCACCAATTATGTGAGTGGCTGTTAGGTACTGACAGAGAAGTGAGGTGAATGTAAGGAGGTTATGTCTTATCCCTGTTTGTGTGTGTATGTTTTTTTTTTTTTTTTTTTTTTTTTTTTTTTTTTTTTTGTGAACAGCTTCCTGGCTCAATTTCATTCGTAGAGTAATGGAACTTGCCGGGATTAACTGTCATGTAAAAAGCTGACAATGATTTAATTCTGGAAGGTCAAGGTCAAAGGTCAAGGTCACGGCCAAGCCAAATGTCCAATTCACGTAATCAGCCAAAAGTTTAGACATCGTTATCACAGAGACTTTAATCTTGGTTCATATTAATACATGTTAAGGTTGAAGGTCAAGGTAGACTCCAAGGTCAAGCTTACGGCCACAATTTAAATAGTAAAGTGATGAAACTTGCAGGGATTTCAAACCGTTATGTGAAGGGCTGTTTAGGTCGAAGCTCAACCTCAAATCCAAGGTCAAGGTCAAGCAAAAGGTCAAATTACAGTCATCTATCATACGGCCATAATTTTAAACGTAAAGTAATGATACTTGCATGGATCTTAAACAGTTATTTAAAGAGCTGGAAATGATTTATTGACTTTGGGAAAAGCACACTGGTTTCGAGAAATAAGCTGACCTGGCGGAGGTCTGCACTCCCTGAGTGCTTTACTAGTTGAACTTGCCATTAGCTATAAATATTTCTTTTACAATTATGAATACGACTGCATTTCTTGAAACACTATCTGGTTTCATTTAGAATATTAAAGGATATATCACTTGGAACAAGTGCTTCCTTACAATGAAAGAAGTTCTTAAATAACCATTCATATTAACTCAAAGAAAAAATCATGAAAGACTAATAAATTCCCCTTTTCTTCGCTTGTGTGTTTTCAAGATCCAAATATACATTGCCTCAGCTTTGGTCCTTCAGCGAAGAAAGTCCCTCGTCCTACTGAACAAATATTCCGCGCCACGTGTAACATCACATAACATTATGTGTGTAACTACATAATGATGGCATACGGATAGGATCAGTATGACGAACCTCCAAGCCAGTTAAGGATTTCTGGCCCTACGCCAGAAGGGCGACAATGGCACGCATCATTTATCTTTATTCGTTCAGGTCGCCTCTTCCTTAAGAGTATGTTAAATCATGCATGAGATCCTGAGACACGGGGGGATATCCGCTCTCTCTCTCTCTCTCTCTCTCTCTCTCTCTCTCTCTCTCTGTCTTATAGAGTGTGTCCTGAACGAAGCATTTTGGAAAATCGCCTTAGATTTAGTTCCGACACAGTACTGGGTCACCCCATTCGTCAAAATATCTTGTACGGTTTTCGCAGCGCAAGCCCGATGAGACATACGTTGTTGGGCCGTGTAATAGGATGCTTCTAATGGAAAGGCTACCCTGGACTTGGGAAGATCAGAAATGAAAGGAAAGGAAAGGAAAGGAAGAAAATACGTGAAAGTTTTGGTGATATAGGAGGAGGATTCAGAGAGAGAGAGAGAGAGAGAGAGAGAGAGAGAGAGAGAGAGAGAGAGAGAGAGAGAGAGAGAGAGAGAGAGAATATCTTGTACGGTTTTCGCAGCGCAAGCCCGATGAGACATACGTTGTTGGGCCGTGTAATAGGATGCTTCTAATGGAAAGGCTGACCCTGGACTTGGGGAAGATCAGAAATGAAAGGAAAGGAAGAAAATACGTGAAAGTTTTGGTGATATAGGAGGAGGATTCAGAGAGAGAGAGAGAGAGAGAGAGAGAGAGAGAGAGAGAGAGAGAGAGAGAGAGAGAGAGAGAGAGAGAGAGAGAGAATTATTTAATAAATTTATTACGCCCCAAAGACGTCAAACAAAGTTACATATTGGCAATTGCATACAGTACAGAAATCAACACAAAAAGAAAAATTACAGCATTGAATCATCAGTGTATCAGTTACAAAAATAGCATATATGAGATCGTATTCCATGATCACAAACAACTGCAACAGACAGTTTAGCAGCCACCAGAGTGTGGATGACGAGTCAAAATTACGTCTAGGGGGTCATCTTTGAGTAACTATTAACAGGTTGAAGTAAATTTTTGTCCTTAAGGTAACAGATTCCTGACAGTAGGGCAAGAGAGAGAGAGAGAGAGAGAGAGAGAGAGAGAGAGAGAGAGAGAGGAGAGAGAGAGAGAGAGAGAGAGAGAGAGAGAGAGAATCATTTTCTATGCGAACTTTTAATAGAATAAGA
>NC_090746.1:120997695-121027695 GCF_036898095.1 Palaemon carinicauda | reverse complement strand
ATGAGCTGCATTTGTTTTTTGTTGTTGTTGCATATATAACAACAACATAGAGGGTCATGCCTCCTACCACATATCTAAAAACAAAAAAATGAGCTGCATATGTTTTTTGTTGTTGTATGTATAACAACAACATAGAGGGTCGTGCCTCCTACCACATATCTAAAAACAAAAAAAATGAGCTGCATATGTTTTTTGTTGTTGTATATATAACAACAACATAGAGGGTCGTACTTCCTACCACATATCTAAAAACAAAAAAGATGAGCTGCATTTTGTTTTTTGTTGTTGTATATATAACAACAACATAGAGGTCGGCCTCCTACCACATATCTAAAAACAAAAAAATGAGCTGCATATGTTTTTTGTTGTTGTATATATAACAACAACATAGAGGGTCGTGCCTCCTACCACATATCTAAAAACAAAAAAAATGAGCTGCATTTGTTTTTTGTTGTTGTTGGATATGTAACAACATAGAGGGTCGTGCCTCCTACCACATATCTAAAAACAAAAAGATGAGCTGCATTTTGTTTTTTGTTGTTGTTGCATATATAACAAACATAGAGGGTCGTGCCTCCTGCCCACATATATAAAAACAAAACAAAAACAAAAATAAATTATCAGCAGTATCAAAGCAAGGAAAAGGAAGTCCCGTGATTGAAATTATTTACTCTAAGGGTATTAGCAAGTGGTTAATTCCCCATTGTTTGAGTTAAAAAATCACACTTCGTGGGCCAGAATTATAGTAATTCTTGCGCTCCGGTTCAGTAGGAGGCTACATATTCATTTAGGATTTTCTCACTTCGGGTTGAAGTGACTCATTAGGTCGGGCTGGTTTTTAGGACCCGGGGAGATTTCACCGCATGCTTTTATTTCGAAGTAAAAGGGATTCTCTTGCATATTGCAGAAGAGATTACAGGAATTTCCTTTTGATATCGCTTGAAAGCACGCGGGCGTAAAAGACACTTTCATGAGAGGTATTCTCGGGGATTTTTGGGTCCTATTTCTTATCTTTTGGACAGCTATATTTACCCAAGGAGTGGGGCTGGGGCCACAGTAATGGCTTAGTTGGAATTTAATTAATAGGAATGGGGCCAGGGTGCTATTAAATGTTTGTAGGTTTTGTTTACTTAGATACACTACAGAGGGATAAATCATATTTTGTCTTATCTCTAGTTGATACTAAATGGGGTAAGGAAATCACTTTAAAAAGGAATATAACTTGCAATTATTCTGTTAGCAATTTGAGAAATTCAAATGGATTAGGCTGATAAATAATAAAATGACAACAGGATCACCCTCAGAGGGAACACGAAATACTCTCATTAGGCACCAAAAAAAAAAAAAAAAAAATTATGAATATTTCACATTTTATTTAAAACAGTATTTGATGAATATGTATAAGGAAACTCCCTCCCACATTGTAACATGACCCAAGACATAGTGTCAATCTTAGGAAAAATCCTTTTATTTTTCTTGAATCAATGTAAATATAATCTAAACCCGAAATAACTTTTCACTACATATACTAATATCTTGCATTTTAATATGAAGTAACTATGTTATTCTAGTCTCTGATTTCAGACAAATTTTGTTTCCTCTCTTAGAAAGACATTTTCGAGTTATTCTTTTTAATTATATTTTGTAGGTTGAAATAAGCATACCTTTTAACACCTCATATGCATTTATATCCATTTTCGTCCAAATACAGATACGATTTCCAATGAAAAATCTTAGTTCACGAATGACACAAACCAAAGCTGCTTTTCAAAAGGTGTCTTCAAATGAATATAGAATATTTTGTTAATGGTAACGAATCCAAGCAAACAGCAGGAACTAAGTGGAAGGAGGGCTCTTTTTCACCTTATCTTGAACAGAAATATCTTTTTCAAAAAAAAAAAAAAAAAAAAAAAAAAAAAAAAAAAAAAAAAAAAAAACCTAGAGAATATTTAATATGGAGAATGATCTTGGCATTGCCATTCTGATCACTTAAACATACCATAGAGAGACTTAATGTTTTAGTTTCCTCTTTAGTTAACCAAAATTTCATAATACCTATAATTTGAAGACTAAAATTTGATGTTTATAACACTTTATGAACAATTACACCTAAATTAGAAAAAAATCTCAATATTTTAAGAACATTAACGTTATCTAAATGTAGCCCTTGCATACAGGTAAAATGGGGCGAACGGAATATTTGTTCAAAAAGAAGCATTACAAAAATTTGTATGAATCAAGAATATACTGCAAGGATTAAAGAAATATAAACACGAGGTAACTCTAGAACTCATCCTTAGTTGGGAGCAAATTAATCAGATTAACTATCTATCTTAATTAACTTCGAATCAAGCTTAGTAATTCTGATGAGTTAAATTCACTATTTGAAAAACGATAGAAAAAGTTTCTAAATTTTTTCATTGACACTTAGTATCATGCCATACTAATTATCAAATACGATTAACTAAACGAAAAATCTTGAGTTCACGAATGATACAAACCAAAGCTGCTTTTCAATAGGTGTGTTTTTAAATGAATATTAAATATTTTGTTAATGGCAATGAATCCAAGCAAACAGTCGGGGGACTAAGAGGAGGGGGGCTCTTTTTCACCTTATCTTGAACAGAAATATTTTTTTCAAAAAAAAAAAAAAAAAAAAAAAAAAAAAAAAAAAAAAAAAAAAAAAACAACAACAACTAGAGAGAATATTTAATATGGAGAATGATCTTGGTATTTGCAAATCTGATCACTTAAACATACCAATAGAGAGACTTATGTTTTAGTTTCCTCTTTAGTTAACCAAAATTTCATAATATTTATAATTTGAAGACTAAAGTTTTATGTTTATACACTTATGAACAATTACACCTAAAATAGAGAAAAATCTCAGTATCTTAAGAACTTAGTTATCCACTTGTAGCCCTTACATACAGGTAAAATCGGGGGTGAACAGAATATTTGTTTCAAAAAGAAGCATGCTAGTAATTTGTATGAATCAAGAATATACTGTAGAGATCAATGATGAATAAACATAAGATATCTTTTAGAACTCATCCTTGGATAAAAAATTAATCTGACTAACTATCCATCTTAATTATCTTCGAATTAAGCTTAGTGATTCTGAGGAGTTAAATAAAGAATTTTAGAAATGACAGAGTTCTCAAATTTTTAACTGACACTTAGCATCATGCCATACTAATTATCAAATATTTAAGTTGAATATTGTCTGGGATGCCTTATTCAAGTATTTAATGCTACTTCATCGTGATTTGGTTTGCCATGAAAGGATATTGAATACTCGAAGGAATAAAATACAGGAGATTAGTGCTACTTTTTTCCCAAATATTTACCAAGTTTTCCGGTAAACTTACATGAACTATTTCACTGTACTCTTCATTACAAAATATTGTACGGACATGGCGCATATCTCATTTCATATTTTTTCCTTAAAATTCTGATTTTAAGATTATTTAGAAGTATCCATTGGAAGTGCATGTAAGCGTAACGAGAATAAAATTTGGAAAAAATAAGGTGGATCTTGTAATTGAGAAATCAATCTTAATTACTGGAGTCTCCTAAAAGACTATCGTACTAATTAATCGTAAGCTGACAAACATCGAATAAAGATTGATTGTCCTTGCAGATTCTGGTTTATTTGGTGATTAGAATTATATAAAGTTATTCATGGAAGAATAGACTTCCAATCAAAAGGCATGTTTTTACCATCAGTTCTATGACCAGAACTACGTTAAGCATGATGTAAGAGAAGGAAGCCTATAAAACCATCAGAGGAATATTAGAATGAGGTTGAACGCGGGTTTTCTTAAGTATAAAAAAAGACTATTTGGAGAAACAAGAAGCTGGTCATCTTCGGAAATGTTATAGATCAGAGTTACTTTGCTTTAAGGGCTGCTTTTCTGGTTCTTTACAGCAGGGGAACCCTACTTTCTACAGGACCTCCACACCCATTTTATCTTGCTAGTTCAAAAGCATTCAACATTTCACACCGTATATTGCTCGGTCATTGTCAAATCAACACTATCGAAGCACTTAAAGAACAAGACTACTTCTTTAAAGCCTCAATATCTTCAGTCTTTCGGATGTCTAGTGATAGTCTTGGGGCTGCACATTTAAAGGCTCTAGAGCTACAGTAGACATATTTAGGTTACAATAATTTGAAACCATCTGTAACTATTCTCGTGTCAACATGATTTGTTGGATGCATGATATGTAGCAATTCTCTAAAGCCCTGTCCACACGATCGAGCATGCCCGACGGGCAAACAGTGATACCAGACCACAATAGTAAGTAAAAATGATGGTTAATGACGTCAGAAGCGGGAAAACCGCAGTCAGGGATCTGGCATCATATAGTGTTGCCAGATCCCTGCCTTTAGTTTTCCCGCTTCTGACGTCATCAACCCTCATTCTTACTAACTATTGTGGCCTGGTATCACCGTTTGCCCGTCGGGCATGCTCAATCGTGTAGACAAGTCTTTAGATATTTTGAGCGTCTGGTTCTGATATCTGGATGGGTTATTGTACATATTTTAAACTAAATACTCGCTTTAATGGGCAGCTAGTGTAAATCATTTGATAAATTTGACTTGGAAGAACTCCTCTCAGCTAACAGCTGTTGCTCAAGAGTTAACTGGGGTTTAACTAAAAAGGAATGAAAGTTGACGATAGCATAAATCCTATCTAGATAGCCCAGGCACATCACTAGTGTGGTATCCTTAAATCTGCACTCTAAGGTAGAACTTATTAAACCATATGGCTCTTTCAATCACGCTCCACTCAAAAGGGGCAACCCTTTTAGATGATATGTTAGATTGCAAGTAGAGCAATGAGAAACTCAATCTTCATTAATCCTCTTTTCCTGAATTTAAATTAACACATTTACTGGACATTGATGCTCCCATGGAGGTGTGGCTCTGAATGCCATTTTTCCTTCGTTTTTCATTAGACTGCTGATATCTTCCCTCCTAAGTTATCTGTTCTATTTTTTTGAGTTAACAAGACTAGGTTCATTTTACACCTGTTGGAGAGTTTGCATGTTCTCCATCAAGTGAATGTATTTATGCTATCTGTAACCCTACATATTACCACCAAAATTCCATAACCGCCATATCTGAAAATTTTAACGTCTTATGACAAAGCGTCGAAGTGGCTACAGTGAAGGTAGTAACATGTTCCCTAGTTTGCAGTTTGGCCTTCACAAAGGCATTGAAGCATGTGGTGCCCTTTTCACAATGCTGCACAAAAATCCCTTGATTGTGGCCAAGAAATGTGTAAGATTGACATTGATTTTATTACTGCCTTTGACCTTGTTAAATCATGACGCCATTGCTTTCAATCCTAAACGTAGGGGAATATGTGAATTTTTTTCGTAGTGTTAGCACTGTATTTTTAAGGAATAGATTGTAAACTTTAGTTGTTGATGGGCATTATAGTAACTGTAGGAATGTAATTTTTATTGTTTCTCAGGGAAGTGTCCTTGGCCCATTAATTTTTGCGCTATATTCACATATGTTTTGGCTTAGAAAACAAGCTTGTGCATATTCAGATGATACTATTGCTTTTCATTCATTCAATCACGTGAACTTCGATCTGTAGTTGCTGAATCTCTTAATAGAGATCTATCTAAAATCATTGTATGGTGTAAATTATTTGAAATTAATTTGAACCACTATAAAACTCAAAGTACGTAAGTAACGTGGTTAAGGGTAGTGTCTCCTTAACATCCTGACCTTTGCATTGACAATGTCTTTTCAAATATATAAAAACTCCTTTAAATTTATAGGAGTAATTCTCGATTACAAATTTACCCCTGAGAAACACACCGGGTCCGTTTCATCATAAACCTTATTTCCAAAGCCCCAAGAATTTGGGTGATCAATCTATCCTGGGGAAATGTTTTAATCATTCCCTTTTACTATGTTCTGAGTATTGTTCTGCTGTTTGTTCTTTAGCTGCATATCCTCCTCGTAATTTGTTGGAAGGAAACTTGCTGTCTAACAAATTTCTAATCTCTAAATTGGATACCATTCTCTGCCAAAGTCGTTCAGTTAGTTCTTTATGCATGTTGCATAAAATTTTCATAATTGTGACCATCATTTGCATTCCGATCTTTCAAACATGTTGCAAATGCTTTTATGTTTATCAAGCTGTTTTATCTTGACGTTATTGATATTATCAAGGGTTTACCTTTTTTTCATTATTTCTCACATTTTTCATTCGTTATTTCTCTATTCCCTTTCTGCATTAGGTTGCTATCTTCGTTGTAACCTGGGAGCTAATAGTATCGTTCGTTTTCAACTAAAGGTTTTAGTTTGGATTTTAATGATGACGATAATGATGATAATGATGATAATGATAATGTTGTTAATGATAATGATGATAATGATAATGTTGTAAATGATAATGCTGATAATGATGATGATGTTCATGATAATCACCCAAAAATGATGATAATGTTAATGATAACGATGATAATGATGATAATGTTCATGATAATCACCCAAAAAGGATGATAATGTTCATGATAATCACCCAAAAATGATGATAATGTTAATGATAATCATCCAAATATGATAATGGTAATGATAAGAATGACAATTATTATCATTATGATTATCATCATTATTACTATTATTATCATTTGAAAACAACTACGTTAAATGATATGAAAGATAATTAAACATATCAAAATCAAAGTATAAAATGAAAATCTATAGATAAACGATAACTATACTTGAAATATAGTTAGTGTGCTGTTTACATGAAAACAAGAAAAAGAATTTAAGTATCACAACTCAAAAGCTAAATAATGGAGATGTATTCAGACTTAAGTACGGTGGAAATAGCACCGTATCGTATTTCATTTAGTTTAGTAAAGTAGATAAGCTAGTAAAGTACTCAAGGCAAATTCATTCCAGTAACTGACTGGAAAAGTAATGAGATTGCTTAATTAGGGAAATTACGAAAAAGGAAAATTGAGAAAGGCTTTGCCTTCCTAATCTATCTTGCATTATTTTGTCATATCACCCCGTTGAGAGAGAGAGAGAGAGAGAGAGAGAGAGAGAGAGAGAGAGAGAGAGAGAGAGAGAGAGAGAGAGAGAGAGCCTTCCTAATCTGTTTTGCATTATTTTGTCATATCACCCCGTTGAGAGAGAGAGAGAGAGAGAGAGAGAGAGAGAGAGGAGAGAGAGAGGAGAGAGAGAGAGAGAGAGAGCCTTCCTAATTTGTTTTGCATTATTTTGTCATATTACCCCGTTGAGAGAGAGAGAGAGAGAGGAGAGGAGAGAGAGAGAGAGAGAGAGAGAGAGAGCCTTCCTAATCTGTCTTGTATTATTTTGTCATATTACCCCGATGAGAGAGAGAGAGAGAGAGAGAGAGAGAGAGGAGAGAGAGAGAGAGAGAGAGAGAGAGAGAGAGAGAGAAAGAGGCCTTCCTAATCTGTGTTGTATTATTTTGTCATATCACCCCGTTGAGAGAGAGAGAGAGAGAGAGAGAGAGAGAGAGAGAGAGAGAGAGAGAGAGAGAGAGAGAGAGAGAGCCTTCCTAATCTGTGTTGTATTATTTTTTCATATCACCCCCATTGAGAGAGAGAGAGAGAGAGAGAGGAGAGAGAGAGAGAGAGAGAGAGAGAGAGAGAGAGAGAGAGAGAGAGGCTTCTCATGCAATTCACAGCTGTCAGAAAAACATCATTCAGAATTCACATCCGGAAGCTTCCTTCGCTAAGGCAGCTTTTGCCATTCCAAAGAGAGTTCAACTCTGTTGCGCCAAACGGCAAGCGAAGGATCAAGCACCTCATCCTATTGATTGAATATGATCCTGCCCTGAACCACACGAGGGAGAGCGAGTTAATGAGAGGATATTAAGGGGGTTCTTAATCACTATCTCATCAATTAACAATGTTACTTTTAATTGAATTATTCGCTGAGGTTGCCGATTATCGATTATCGCCGGGTAAGCGTTTTTTTTCCCCCCTTTTCAAAATTCTGGATAACATTATGGAATTAATCATCAACTAGATTAGTGCCTCGGCTCTAATGACAGCTAATTATATGGGGTGGATGAAGAAATACAAAGCCAAGCGAAATGCTCTCCGATAATCTGCGTTGATCATGGCTTTAATGATCTCATTATACCATCTTCCTGGGATTTGAGCTTACCATTTTTACCTCCAGCCTGATCCCACATAAGCCTCAAATCGGTGTTTTCTGAAGCCACATTCTTACGCAAAGGATCTATCGCAAGTCTTGGATATTTTGTTTGTTTTTTATAGAAGGATGCTTAAAACTTTAATAAATATTAAAAAAATGATAATTATTAATAAATATTGAAGATGCATTATTTTTTAGTAACAAAGCTAAATATTCCATTTTACACGAAGGGTCTATCGCAAGTCTTGGATATTTTGTTTGTTTTTATAGAAGGATGCTTAAAACTTTTATAAATATTAAAGAATGATGATTATTAATAAATATTGAAGAGGCATTATCTATTAGTAACAAAGCTAAATATTATGACTTTTGAATGTATAATTAACTATTTATCTGATCCGACATAAGCCTCAAATCGGTGTTTTCTGAAGCCACATTTGTACGCAAAGGGTCTATCGCAAGTCTTGAATATTTTGTTGTTTTTTATAGATGGATTTTTAAAGCTTTTATAAATATCAAAGAATAATAATTATTAATAAATATTGAAGGGGCGTTATCTATGTATTAGTAACAAAGCTAAATCTTATGACTTGAATTAACTATTTACCTTTAATAAAATGTAGGCGCAATTGATATACATATAATGAAGATCATATGTCATCTTTATTACGTCATACAACCTACAAGCTGGAGATCACGAGAGAGAGAGAGAGAGAGAGAGAGAGAGAGAGAGAGAGAGAGAGAGAGAGAGAGAGAGAGAGAGAGGTCATACAACCTATAAGCTGGAGATCACAGAGAGAGAGAGAGAGAGAGAGAGAGAGAGAGAGAGAGAGAGAGAGAGAGAGAGAGAGAGAGAGAAAGAGAAAGAGAAAGAGAGAGGTCATACAACCTATAAGCTGGAGATCACAGAGAGAGAGAGAGAGAGAGAGAGAGAGAGAGAGAGAGAGGGGGGGGGGTCATGCAATCTACAATCTGGAGATCAGAGAGAGAGAGAGAGAGAGAGGGGGGGGGTCATGCAATCTACAATCTGGAGATCGAGAGAGAGAGAGAGAGAGAGAGAGAGAGAGAGAGAGAGAGAGAGAGAGAAAGAGTCCTATCTAAACAGCATTGTAAAGGTTTCTTTAAATTGTAATATCATATGATACTTATTTTTTCATTGCCTTAGCTAACATAATTCTTCATTAAAAGACGAAAATGTTTGTCACGTTGATAGAAATACATAAAATTGGAAGTAACATACAGAATAATTATTATTACATACAAATTCAATTTAACAATGATATATCTTACGGCTATATCTTTTCTTGTATACATCTATCAAAAGTTTATACACATACACGTATGTATGTATATATGTATGTGTGCTGCCAAATTACTTGTCAACTAAGATAGATAATAAACAGAAATTTTATGATGATTTGATATCATTACTATTACTTGCTAGGCTACAACCTTAGTTGGAAAGCAGGGTGCTATAAGCTCAGGGGCTCCAACAGGGAAAATAGCCCAGTGAGAAAAGGAAACAAGGAAAAATAAAGTATTAAGAAAACAAATATGTCCTACATAAATTATAAAAAACATTAACAAAACAAGAGGAAGAGAAATTAGATAGAATAGTGTGCCCGAGTGTACCCTCAAGCAAGAGAACTCTAACCCAAATATTCGTTAAGATAGGAAATGGGATAATCAATAATATCATAGAATTTAGCCCGTTGTGCACGTTTGAAAACCATTTGAATTTCAAAGTGAAGCAACAGCCCTTAGGTTATTGACTCAATCAAAGGGAGAACTATCATCAATCGCGATAGTATTCAAGAAGGTTTTGCAAGTTCGTGTTAATGACTACGGAAGCGAGAGATCATACCATAAGGACAAACACCAACTTGTTAAAGGACGTTAGTGAATTGGAAGCTTATCCCTTCAGGAGACAAGCTTGGACGTAGACGACTGAAGGCTTTTGGTTCCATTGAGTTTAAGGAGGACACTGAGGATACGAAATCTGGGATTTCAACTTTTTTTTTCTTTTTTATGTTAAAGCTTTTCAAACTATGAAATTTGTATTATATCACACTTTAGTTCCTTACAAGATCTGGATTTTATATCCTTTACTTTACCAAGATGAGACTAATTTTATTATTTTTTTTCCAGATAAAAAAAATAAATCTGATATTACTCGGGATTTTCTACCAAACTCCAGGGGGTCTTTCAAATAGAATTCAGGAGTTCATCATTTTCTTTTGTCAATTATTTTGTCAATTTTCAAAAAATAGTTTTCACGTGTCCTATTGAATGCAAGTTATCTTCTTGGATATATTTCTCCATGTACCCTTGTCTCATTCCTTCAATAGAATCCTATTAACAACTTACTATGTCGCATTCCTACAATATGTTCCCTATTCATTTTAATACATTATCCTTCGACAACTTTGGGAAAATTTTTTTTCAAGTGTCCTATTGAATGCAAGTCATCGTCTTTGATATATTTCTCCATGTACCCATGTTTCATTCCTTCAATAGAATCCTGTTAACAAATTACTATGTCTCATTCCTACAATATATTCCCTATCCATTTTAATACATTATCCTTCGACAACAAATTTATCAAGGCATCTGACTACGTCTCCCAAAAATGGTCATCTTTGAAAGGTCAGAGGTCAAGAGAAGATCATGGAATATTTAAGAGTTAAGCAAATTCCCACGAGAATCTAAAGGAAAACAAAATGTCACACCATCAGACAATGAAAAGGGAATGTGAAAACAAATAGGATTTTAGATGTTAAAGTTAGTTACAAAAGCTCTACTCTTGAATTTACTGTGGCTCTGTTATACATTCCTCTCAAAATTTAAGGGAGAAGATCTAAATTTTTCTGCAGCAGCAATATTATAGGATTATTGTTAATTTTATACTGAACTCTTTCTGCAACGTGGTAACTAGTTAAAATCTTGTCTAGGCATAATTTTGTAAACCGAAATAACTTTTGAAAATGATTTGAACTTTTAATTCTCTGTAGAATATGAACAATCAATTGAGAAAATTTATCTCTGGGTATCCCTATGTATCCCTTTTCATCGTTCACTTTATCAAGACTTGGGATATAGTTGAGATTAATCGCAATTTTAAGATGTACTATTGACTCCAACATAAGTAAATTAGTGAAAATCTAAGAATAAATGAAATATGTATATTCACCAATTTTTCTCTCCCTCTCCTTCATGACTATATATATCCAATCAAATAATATTTATCTTGTACGCAAGTATATTTTATAATGCAATGGCACACTTTCATATACGCAGAAGTATATTTGCTCTTGTGAAACCCCGTGCCTCTTTCAAGATAAAACGAACCATTACCGAGTTCCACTTGAAAGAATGAGTCTCTCAAAACAATAATGATAATTCTTATTATGGCAGTTTACAACAGAGTTGCTTTAAGAATTATTATTCATTGCTACTCAAAATTATTGAATTCTCAACTTCTCTACTGGCCTATTATTCCTTTGAGCTCTAGGCCTTGTACCATCCCGTTTTTCTAGAGATTCTGTCTAAAGAGAGAATCTAATATATAATAAAGGCTACGAAAACTATAGGAAATTAATCTTTCTTTTACATATTATCAAAGGTATACATAGAAGTGCTTGCATTATACAATTAAAACGCAAAACCAGCACAAAAAACCAACAGGTATACATAGAAGTGCTTACACTATATAATTAAACAAAACCAGTAGAGAACATTAACAACTAAACACTGCAACAAATGTAACATTTTTGCTGGATTAACTTATGAAACAAGATACTTGAGGGAGTAAACCTTTAGAGTAAAACTTTAGTAACAGAACCAGCGAATCTAATAACACAGACTTAAAGAGCACCAAAATTGCACAAATTGACTTTCAAGAAGTTTATTTTTTGTGACAAACTAAGCTTTCATAACTTATCCCTTCCCGCAAGATAAAACAATGAACAATATGGAACCAGGTTCAAAGTTATGCTATGTGCTAGAATGTATTTATACAGATACAAAAGTTATCTGAAAATCAAGTCAGCAGTAAAGTTACTTTTATCTTTGATTTACAACAAATGTTATACTACTGCAGGGCTTTAGCCCAAGAGTCTTAACTATATTTAGTTTTTTTTATTAAAAAATAAACAATGGATTAAGATAAAAATAAGGAGTTATTATTCATATTTAATCAAATTTCAAAATTTTTCAAAAGCATGAAGGAGAGCTCAAGCTGCCACCTCGACCGTACTACAGGAACTGACAAGGCTTCCAGTTTATCTAAGAATATAGAACCAGGTGTAGTACATCATGTCACCAGGTATAGTACATCATGTCACCAGTCTGCATCAAAACTGCTCCTACAGCCACGTACTAGAATCTACTTTGATAAACTGCTTGTTGAATACAAGGTGTCTTCAACACCTGGGCATGAAAACTAATAGCTTCAAAAAGCACGTTGACAATCTTCTGTCCACTCAAAGACAATCCAAGTGCGGAGAGATTGAGAAAGTGCGCAGCAACTAAGTCAAGACAGCCTCTGATAACTCAGCCATACCAAAGAAATTTTTACTGCCTTCTGGTTTATAGGAGTAGGTAATTCTTTAATGCATGCAACATTATCATCTTTTGATGCTAATTTTTCCGCTCCCAACATCATGACCCAAGAAGGTTAATTTCTTCAATGGTAGTTCTTGACAGGACTGACAGTCAAGTCTTCTCATAGGCGAAGAAGCAGGTCCCTCGATCTTTTAAATGTTCTTCACAAGTACCGTTATGAACCATGAAGTCATCAATGTAAGCTTGAACTCCATCTGAATTGGAAAAAAAAAAAAGTTTTTATTAAAGGTTGGAAGGATGTAACTTTTTGTGAGCAGTATTTTTATTTCCAAAGGGAATGAACTGAAGCTAACTTTAACCTTCAGTTGTGATTTAAGGCAGAAGCGCTTTGCTTCTATCAAGGGTACTTTATGGTACCTTAATGAATCTAATGGTTAAACATTGGTATTTCAAACAAATATCAGTTCTTTGCAAGGTATAAGAGCAATAGGATAGAATTTAACTATCAATAATCTGTACAGACGAAAAAACTTAGCTGGTTTTTGGAAGAGGATGCAGGGAAAGCCCATGAGCAGCCACTGTTCTTACGATCCATAACTTATAAGAAACTACTTCGTTCCATAGCTTCCTTCTTGTAAAGAAGTTTTCCGTTTTGTCTCCCGATAGACTGATTAGCCCCAGTCTTTAATAGTACATATGAAGCCACTGTTTATGGTAAAAGTTTTGTTTATAGTAAAGTACTTCTGAACGAAAAGTAATAAAATGCACATCAACTGTACAACCTACGACGCTGGGATCTGCAAGAATGAGGATGTTAAAATTAAAAAGTTGAATTCTATGATAGTAAGAATTTGAGTAGAAGAGTTGATATCTGCAACCTCAAATGGCCTTAACTCTCTGGAACCTTCACAATATTTTCCATAGTTTCAAGGAGATTCACATGAGCTACCCTATGGTTTTTAAGTCTGCCAGATGAATTACTCAATAAAAATACTAATTTTGTAGGGACCTTCAAACTGATTGTAGAGACTTCCTAGTAGCCAAAAATGAGTTTGCCTCCAGCTGTAGAGCCCCTCTTCAAAATTGTCTCTTAAAAAGGTATTTTCCATGCTAATCTGAGAATTTTCTAAAGCAAACTTTCTTGTATCGCAATTTACCCCAACGATACTTTGCCAAGTCCTGAACTATGTTCTTTGAAGCTACAATACGTAAGGGAATGGCCAATAGATATCGTACATACAGTGATTAAGAATAGATTGCCTTTCCTAGAATGACAATTTGCCGACAAAATCTTGCCTTTGGAAGAGGTTCCTCTATCACCGCTATCTGTGGTAAAGGGCCTGTTCAACATAAATTTGGCTTAGCAGACAACGGACATTGCTTGCCAAACAACTGACAATAACGAGTTCCCACAATACAATTAAAAAAGTTATGTAAATTTAGGCAGAAGAAATTTCAAAGTAGTTTCTATTTTTTCTCACCCCAGGATGACAACTACGACCATGAGCAACCTCGCCGCTATCAACTTTATAGGCAAGACAATTTATCCCTCCCTGAACACATCCTTCCCAACTGGAAGGAATGTATTTTCGATCTAAAATGTCACGCCTCAATAAATAACATGGGCCTAAGCTTAATCTATAATATACAGTAAAATTAAATAGCTTTTATAAAGTAATCTCTACGCGGTTAAGCTGCCAAGTCAATATGAAAACCAATACGATCCCCAATATAAAGATTATCCTTCTCTAGAAGTCTTTTCAGCCATTTGCATCCTAAATTTTAGTTTTCAGTACACTGAGGAAATCGCAAGAACCTTCAAAACTAACCCATGTGGGTTTAAAACTATCAATATCAGCGGCTTCCTGATTCAGCCAAGTTTCTTCTCCAAGAGATAGCAGCACCATTCATGTCAACTTAGTCGAGAGGCATAACAACACTGCACTACGAGTAACTTATGAAGGAGAGTAAGGTTATCCAGGGATAAGGCAGCAGTAGGACCTTACAAAGGATTAAATCTATATAGAAATAGGTACCACAGAGCCATCAATATCATTACCTAATAATATCAGCACATTAACTTAGAAAATCCACTGGCATAGTCACAAATCTTTTATATAAATCAGACCTTAGGAACTGCCGACACTATGGGTCTAATATAAACTAATACTTTTTAAGAATACACTTTTCAAGAACTCAATGTTTGACTGTACTTTGACGAAATATGATACTTAGGGATGAAAAAGGTTTCCTCTTATCCCTTATGAAACCCTGGTGTTTCCTCTTATCCCTTATGAAACCCTGGTGTTTCCTCTTATCCCTTATGAAACCCTGGTGTTTCCTCTTATCCCTTATGAAACCCTGGTGTTTCCTCTTATCCCTTATGAAACCCTGGTGTTTCCTCTTATCCCTTATGAAACCCTGGTGTTTCCTCTTATCCCTTATGAAACCCTGGTGTTTCCTCTTATCCCTTATGAAACCCTGGTGTTTCCTCTTATCCCTTATGAAACCCTGGTGTTTCCTCTTATCCCTTATGAAACCCTGGTGTTTCACTGTCATCATCAAATCTTCTTCAGATTACGTAACAACTTTAAATTGAAAGTTATTCACACACATTGGATCCACAGAGATCATCTATAACAGGCTCAGTTTACTTTCTATGCACAATTTACAAACCCTCACTTACCGGCTTTATTTGCACACTAATTAATGAATCATTGGATAATATTTAAAACAATACTATTACACCTGAATTAAGCAGAGTTACCAACAAAGTCGCTACCTTAAACATTTTACTTCCTTGAGGAGAGCAAGTACAATAACTTAACGGCAACTTTAATTATATTCTTTGTATTATTAGAATTAGGAATTAAGCAGTCTTCAGCCAAAGAAGCTGCTGTATACAAGGTTGTTAATCTATTATATAACAAAAGTTTAATGGAAACCTAGTAGACTTATAGTTACCTCGCAGGGGGGAGGGCTGATTGGGTATTCAAATCACGAGATTCTAATTTTATTAAAATTAGAGTAAAGCAAAATATGATCATCATTGATTAAAAACAGACATTCGGGTGACTACTTGCTACGTAGAAACTAGTCTGATGTAATAACCACAGTTTTTAACGTACAAACTAACAAACTGGAGCTCAGTCAGAAGAGGAATTTAAGCAATTCTAAATCAACTAGGAGGTAAAATCTAATTTTGATTTTCAAACATCTAGGATTAGATTTATAAATTAAAAGCTTTTGAATTCCCTCAGTGAAAGTACTTAAATATGTTAACTTCAATTCGCGGAGCTGTTTTATAGAATTAGCGTTTAAAAAAAAAAAAAAAAAACCCCGACTCCTAAGAGCGTTCACTGGGTAGCCTGTAAGTCTTGAATGGCTACTAATTTTCATAGAATTGTTTTATATTTAGAGTATTATATAGTTTGACCTTTTTTCTTCAAGACAGAACTTGAGCGGGTTAGTTTTGCCGAGTAAATAAAAGCCAGATACCCATTATTTTTTTTTTTCCAAGACGTCCCGAACTTTAGCAGGTTAAGATTCTCTGAAAACCCTTTTGAATTTCTGGGATTTTCTTAAAATGCTGCTAATCAGGCACTAATTACCATTTAGCAAAATCAAAATTACTTCCAGTAGCGGTATTTAATTGTACAAAATTAAAGCCTATTACCCTTTGCTTTTTTAAGCAGTTCTAGCTGAAACTACTTTGAGGTTCCCCATCTTCCCTTACAGCGTCCCAAGTTCTTAACTTTCCACTTCAGCTTCGCGCTCTGTAAATTCTAGATCTAACTGTCTTTTTAAAGCTATGCTATGAAACTCAGATAGCAGGCATATATCAAACTATATCATATAAAGGTCTCCTAATATTTGTAAATCATTACATTATATATAACCACATACGCAATCAAACTCATACGCCAGCAACATTAAAACACCATGTACGCTAAATTAAGTAAGACATTTATGCGAAAAAAAAAAAAAAAAAAAAAAAAAAAAAATCCACGGCAAGGATAACACCAAAGCGAGAAAAGTTTAACTCGCTATTTTCATGTCTCCGCAACAATCATTTGACTATTCCATTTAAATATACCAATGTCTGGACACCATTGTTACGCTACTAGTAACAATACCGAATCTGTATAAAGGGACTATCCGTTATTATTTGATATACAAAATAGGCGACGGAAGCAATAGGATATTAACTTTTGAACCTGCATAAAGGGACTATCAGTTATTATTTGATATACAAAATAGGCGACGGAAGCAATAGGATATTAACTTTTGTCCATATATGAACAATACTATTAGTCAATATAAATAGTCTAAACACTATATATTAAGTTCACTGGGCCAAAACTTATAAAACCACCATAAACATGACACTGATACGAAACAAAGCACAAATATATTGATGTAATGGAAATAAATTATTACCCTGGAGATACTTACCAAACCTTGGAAATAGTTCCAGAGAGTAATGCTTTACAGGAGCACAGAGTCAATGAATCTGAAGATATAACGAATTCTAACTCCCAAGGAAGACTAAACTACACTCTAGCAAGGATAACTAAATACGAACAAAGTAACAGTTCAAACAATGATGACTTAGTAAATGTTCTGAAAGTACACTGTTAGAAAAGACCGCAATTTTCATCTGAAATTCTCCATAAAAATATACTGTTCTCGACTGTATTTCAGTAAAATAAAGGCGACCGTAATTTTATCTTACTTTGTTATTATTTTTTACGGATTGGTGTCCGTAATATCACCATTTTACGTCAACATTACCGGTTTTAAAATGGTAAAAATCCAGGAATAAATGTTGCCAGACTTTTATCGTTTTTTAAATTTTTATTTTTTAACAGTGTACGTAAGGGGGAACTACACAAAAATGACAACAAAATAAATATTACGTGACAAATTATTAATTATTCATATCAATTCATATGACAGTGTCCCTTAAGTCTCCATACATAGAAAAAATAAACGTTTCTTGACATGAACTATTTTTATTTATATAATATGCTCTAATATAACTGCCATTTTGTTGGAAACACATTTCAATGCATGTCCTTGACTGTTTATTCAAATGCATTCTCTGGGTTATCTGAAATATAAAGAAGTAAATGTTAGAACCTCATATGTATGGAATGTATTATTTCTCCTATGTATGTAGACTTCTGGGACTCCCGTTATATATATATATATATATATATATATATATATATATATATATATATATATATGTATATATATATATATATATGTATATATATATATATATATATATATATATATATATATAAGTATATATATATAAATATATATATAAACATATATATATATATATATATATATATATATATAAATATATATATAAATATATATATATATATATAAATATATATATATATATATATATATAAATATATATATATATAAATATATATATAAATATATATATATATATATATATAAATATATATATATATATATATATATATATATATATATATAAATATATATATATATATATATATATATATATATATATATATATACATACATATGTACGTATATATATATATATATATATATATATATATATATATATATATATATATATATATATATATATATATATATATATATATATAATAGTTCTTTTCTGGAACCGTACCTCTTTGTTAAGGGAAATGATTTTATACTGGAAATATGTATGCAAATTGTTACTATACTGAATTAGGAACATAACTGGAATATTGACTTGATTTATTGATGTTAATCTGAGGATCATTATAATCTAGAAAATTAAATCCATAAAATCCAGAATGAATATTTTTGTCGTTTCATTTCACTCAAATTTGTATCGAGAAAGTTTTCAGTTTAATAATGCCAAAGAGAATAATGATTCACCTTACAGGGTGATAAAATGACATACAATAATGATTATACACTGTTAAAATTTTGCATTAAAAACGGTAAATATCTGGCCGCATTTATTCCCGGATCTTTACCGTTTTAAAAACGGATATATTGACGTAAAGGAATGATGTTACGGTCACCAACCCTTAAAAGATAATAACAAAGTAAGGTAAAATTACAGTCGCCCATGTTTTACTGAAATACGGTTGAGAACAGTATAGTTTTACGGAGAATTTCCGATTAAAATTGCGGTTTTTCTAATAGTGTACCTAGTTACAAAAGATAATAACAAAGTAAGGTAAAATTACAGTCGCCTATGTTTTACTGAAATACGGTTGAGAACAGTATATTTTTACGGAGAATTTCCCATTAAAATTGCGGTTTTTCTAATAGTGCACCTAGTTACAATAGATCATGGTAGAAAAAAAAAAAAAAAAAAAAAAAAAAAAAAAATACGCAGAATTTCCGATTCAAATTGTGGTTTTTCGAATAGTGTACCTAGTTACAATAGATCATGATAAAAAAAAAAAAAAAAAAAAAAAAAAATCATTCTTCTAAAGAGAAATTAAGTAATTTCACCTCTTTCCTCCGAGGCTGATGTAAACTTCCCTGTGGCACTAATCTCTGATTACACCCAATCTATTCCTGAGCCGTGATCAGGAATGAGATGCAATTTATCAGCTGATAAATTCCATTTCAGATGTGAATCCCAATTAATGTTTAGAAATGAGATGCATAACCTGCATATGCGTTCGTTGGCCCCATGGCTTTCGACGACGAGAACAATTCATATTTGTTCAAGCCAAATTTATGCTTTTGTATGTTTGTTATACCGCGTGACGGATGTTGGCACAGCACAAACGAAACATTTCGAACCGAAAAGCATGTATTTCGGCCTGTTGTTATTATCGCGCGCTTAACCCTTTTAAAGGTTAAATTTTGAGCACATTTTGCTATATATTTTTTTTTAAATTGCTCTAACAGGCTTAATTTTTGTCTTAGAGAGGTCAGGTTGGTCTCATTCTTTTGGAAATTGCCTGAAGTTTCTCATAAATTTATCAAAAATATGTAAAAACATGTAATTAACTATGTTTTGCAAGAACGTACCGGTACGTCCTTTGGGGGGTGAAAGGATTAATATGTATTTCAGATATGTCAACCTGGGATTAACGCTTGTGATTTTTTTTTCTACTCTTAGTGCCGAGTGCCCGAGTGCTGACATATAGAACGATGTGAAGGGAGTGACTGGATTATGGTTTAAAGTCGAATATAATTTTCTTATTTGGTATGGGAGAGGTTTAAATATTTTTCTAAGTAAGCTAAACACCTATACAATTATATTCAAATATTTCTGCAGAACTTGAGTACAATCCTAATTTCTTATGTATTTCTATATCAATATTGATAAGATTTTTGTTGCAATTCATTTCAAAATGACTTTAGGAGCATTGACGTAGAGTATTTTCTTTTCATATGTAAGAATATCGAAGCTAAAAATACATTAGTTTTTAAATTTATTTTAGTACATAATTACACCTTAAGCTCCACTCAGCAGAATAATTGTTTTCAAATAAATACTTCTATCGTTTGTGGATTCACTTAATTCAATTACTATACAGTGTGTTGGAGAGTTAAAGTATTTATTTATATCTTCCCAATAAGTACCTATTATTTCTATATTTATCCCTCTTGCAGATGGAAAACAAACTAATTTCAAGATTATCTTTAAAGTCACTCAGCAACACATTGACAAGCACTGTAACACAGAAGTTTTATAGATTTAAAGGTCGCTCATGAATGGCAGAGGCAAGGGACAGTGACGTTGCCCTAACAATCAGGACAATGCCCTAGACTCTAGAGACTGACCATATATTATATGATCAGCACCCAAGCCTCCTCTCTACCCAAGCTAGGACCAGGGAGGGCCAGGCAGTGGCTGCTGATGAGTCAGCAGATAGACCTATAGGTTCCCCCAAACCCCCCAACCTTAGCTCACAAGGATGGTAAGGTTGCAGACACTAATGGAACTAACGAGTCTGAGCAGGACTCGAACCCCCGACTGGGAAACACCAGGCAGAGACGTTACTGACCATATATACAGGGAGGGCCAGGCAGTGGCTGATGATGACTCAGCAGATAACCTATAGGCTCCCCCAAACCCCCCAACCTTAGCTCACAAGGATGGTGAGGTTGCAGACACTAATGGCACTAACGAGTCTGACTCGAATCCCTGACTGAGAAACACCAGGCAGAGACGTTACCGACCATATATTATATGATCAGCGCCCAAGCCTCCTCTCCACCCAAGCTAGGACCAGGGAGGGCCAGGCAGTGGCTGCTGATGACTCAGCAGATAGACCTATAGGTTCCCCCAAATCCCCCAACCTTAGCTCACAAGGATGGTAAAGTTGCAGACACTAATGGCACTAACGAGTCTGAGCGGGACTCGAACCCCCAACTGGGAAACACCAAGCAGAGACGTTACCGACCATATATTATATGATCAGCGCCCAACCCTCCTCTCTACCCAAGTTAGGACCAGGGAGGGCCAGGCAGTGGCTGCTGATGACTCAGCAGATAGACCTATAGGCTCCCCCAAATCCCCCAACCTTAGCTCACAAGGATGGTAAGGTTGCAGACACTAATAGCACTAACGAGTCTGAGCGGGACTCGAACCCCGGACTGGGAAACACTAGGCAGAGACGTTACCGATCAGGCATTCGTCAACCATATTATTATTATTATTATTATTATTATTATTACTATCCAAGCTACAACCCTAGTTGGAAAAGCAGGATGCTATAAGCCCAGGGGCCCCAATAGGGAAAAATAGCCCAGTGAGGAAAGGAAATTAGGAAATAAATAAATGAAGAGAACAAATTAACAATAAACCGTTCTAAAAAAAGTAACATCTTTCTATTCGATATTCGAACTTGAGATCGTCCCAATTGATTACAATTGATTATATCTGTGTATAATTGAATATTCGTGTTCCACGCAGAGCAGGAAGCCTTTGATCAGGAAGCTCATGACAACAACGCCGAGGGTACACAACTCGGTTTTCATTCATGTGTGCGAACAAAAAGAAAATTCGGTGTACTGACCATATTATTTTGACATTTGGTAACACAAATGAATGCTAATATATACGTTCCCTTTGCTGCTGTTCCGTAGCTTAAAATTGTATTTGTTTTACACACCAAAATACATTTTACAGCTGTGTAATTTATGGCATACATATGCATATTTGTTGAAGTATGCATATATTCCTAGAAAATAGTTTTCCTGTGAAGCAGCTAATAGTGAATGCTGATGGTCTGTTTAAAAAAGAAAATAAACATGGAATCTTGCATTTGTTTTATACAATTTTTCTCTTTTTATTTCAGGACATTTCGATTATAGAGAAGTCGTAAAATCTTTGTATTGAAGTTTGATATATGGTATCCGAATAAAAAAATTTATTTGATTGATAATATTTCATCGCATCAAAATCGCTTAAACGTTTTAAGTTATAAAAGGAATACCTTGAGACCTACTAAACAACTTACGATGAAATTATTAAACTGAAAAAAAAAAAACTATAGGCCATTTCTTTTAGCGAGGCATATTTGCACCGACTCGCAGCGGTGCCCTTTTAGCTCGGAAAAGTTTCCTGATCGCTGATTGGTTGGACAAGATAATTCTAACCAATCAGCGATCAAGAAACTTTTCCGAGCTAAAAGGGCACCGCTGCGAGTCGGTGCAAATCTGCCTCGCTAAAAGAAATGGACTATAGTGAATAATTTACATGCAAGACATGATTAATTGCATAAGATTCATGCATCTGGATGTATACTTAGGATATATAATGAAATCATCTTCTTCTATGAACGTACTTGAGTATGCTGATGATGATTTTCTTGTTAGCAAAACACCACAGGATTTGCAATGCTTCTTTACCAGAATGTATGAGATGTCACACGAGATATATATGCTTTATTGTCTAGATATTATTATTATTATTATTATTATTAAATGCTAAGCTACAACCATAGTTGGAAAAGCAGGATGCTATAAGCCCAGGGGCCCCAACAGGGAAAATAGCCCAGTGACGAAAGGAAATAAGGAAAAGTAAAATATTTTAAGTATAGTAACATTAAAAAAAAATATTTCCTATAAAAACTATAAAAAAAAACTTTAACAAACCAAGAGGAAGGGAAACTAGATAGAAGTGTGCCCGAGTGTACCCTCAAGCACGAGAACTCTAACCAAAGACAGTGGAAGACCATGGTACAGAGGTTATGGCACTGCCCAAGACTAGAGAACAATGGTTTGATTTTGGAGATATCTTCTCCAGTAATTCCTGTTTTTCCCCATTTGTATGGGGGTAAGCACGGTTGCCTTCTTTTTGAAAAAGTTTGCTTTGGCTTTTGGGTAGACTGTAGTTCTGATCGGCTGCCCTGCCTGACATCGCTTAGACCCCGGGAGCGTATAATTCCTGGTTTTTCTCATTTGTATGGGGGTATGCATGGTTGCCTTCTTTTTGAAAAAGTTTGCTTTGGCTTTTGGGTAGACACATAGTTCTGATCGGCTGCCCTGCCTGACATCGCTTAGACCCCAGGAGCGTATGTTAATGTGTTTTACCAGTCACCAGCATCTTCCTCCCAGCAGCAAAGGGTTTATGTGGTTAGGTCGACAGTTCGAGACGTTTGAGGTGCTTATATCGTTTTTAGGTATTGAAGGGGCTTTGTTTGTGCGTGTATGAGTCTGTAACACCCATTTGCTTTAAGAAACATATGCACAAAAATATATTTTGGTAGACCATAAAAAAAATAGAAAATAATTCCTTTCAATAATTAGAAAATAAAGGATTAAAATGTGTCCTAAGTAACTAAGGTACAACATGAACCAATAATCTTCGGAATGTTTTGAAATCTGGTGAAATTAGAGTTAGGAAAAATGTAGCATACATATAGCATTTAAAATAAAAGAAAAAAGAAAAGAAAAAAAAAAATTGGATGACGGGCTGAACAGAGCTTGATATGTTCAACAAACATTGCCTGAATCTAAATATTTTTACTAAAATTTCAGTAACATAAACAAATTAGGATATGAACTAATTCTGTTATAGGATTTCTATATTTGATATAAAGGAACTGAAAATGATTTGCGAAATGGTTCAAGTTGATATTTTACAGCTGATATTATTTGGAATGAAAGCACAGATCATTAAGACCCTGGAATCTGGAATTTAGGCTATCAGAGTTTCCCTTCCAGGAAAAAAAGAGCCATAACCAGAGAGTTTTTCAATTTTTCAATGCAGTACTATCTAGCCAGCAAAAGACTCAATAACTAGCGGTATTATTAAAAACAGACGGCTGGTGCCTTAGTCAACCTACTACCTACTTCGTTGCCAAACAGACCACACATGTTAACTCTCAGCATATGAAGGCTCTTGCCTCTAAAACTACAGTAGTAGTAGTACTAGTAGTAGTAGTAGTACTAGTAGTAGTAGTAGTGGAAATTATGCTAAAAATGATCATGGTTTTGGTACAGCGTAAATTGCTATTTCTGTCACTGTTCCTTAGTCAACCTACTACCTGCTTCGATGCCAAATAGAACACACATGTTAACTCTAAGAATAGGAAGGCTCTTGCCTATAAAACTACAGTAGTGGTAGTAGAAGTAGTAGTACTACTACTACTACTACTACTACTACTACTAGTAGTAGTAGTAGTGAAAATATGCTAACAAATGATCATGGTTTTGGTACAGCGTAAATTGCTATTTCTGTCAATGTTCCTTAGTCAACCTACTACCTGCTTCGATGCCAAACAGACCACACATGTTAACTCTCAGCATATGAAGGCTCTTGCCTCTAAAACTACAGTAGTAGTAGTAGTAGTAGTAGTAGTAGTAGTAGTAGTAGTAATAATAGTAGCAGTAGAAGTGAAAATTATGCCAACAAATGATCATGGTTTTGGTACAGCGTAAATTGCAATTTCTGTCAATGTTCCTTAGTCAACTTACTACCTGCTTCGATGCCAAACAGACCACACATGTTAACTCTCAGCATATGAAGGCTCTTGCCTCTAAAACTACAGTAGTAGTAGTAGTAGTAGTAGTAGTAGTAGTAGTAGTAGTAGTAGTAATAGTAGCAGTAGAAGTGAAAATTATGCTAACAAATGATCATGGTTTTGGTACAGCGTAAATTGCAATTTCTGTCAATGTTCCTTGGTCAATCTACTACCTGCTTCGATGCCAAACAGACTGCGCATGTTAACTCTCAGCATATGAAGGCTCTTGCCTTTAAAACTACATTAGTGGTAGTAGTAGTAGTAGTAGTAGTAGTAGTAGTAGTAGAAGTGAAAATTATGCTAACAAATGATCATGGTTTTGGTACATCGTAAATTGCTATTTCTGTCAATGTTCCTTAGTCAACCTACTACCTACTTCGATGTCAAACAGACCACACATGTTAACTCTCAGCATATGAAGGCTCTTGCCTTTAAAACTACAGTAGTGGTAGTAGTAGTAGTAGTAGTAGTAGTAGTAGTAGAAATTATGGTAACAAATGATCACAGTTTTGGTACAGCGTAGTTGCTATTTCTGTCAATGTTCCTTAGTCAACCTACTACCTGCTTCGATGCCAAACAGACCACACATTTTAACTCTCAGCATATGAAGGCGAAGGCTCTTGCCTCTAAAACTACAGTAGTAGTAGTAGTGAAAATTATGCTAACAAATGATCATGGGTTTGGTAGAGCGTAAATTGCTATTTCTGTCAATGTTCCTTAGTCAACCTACTACCTGCTTCGATGCCAAACAGACCACACATGTTAACTCTCAGCATATGAAGGCTCTTGCCTCTAAAACTACAGTAGTAGTAGTAGTAGTAGTAGTATAGTCAACCTACTACCTGCTTCGATGCCAAACAAACCACACATTTTAACTCTCAGTATATGAAGGCTCTTGCCTCTAAAACTACAGTAGTAGTAGTAGTAGTAGTAGTAGTAGTAGTAGTAGTACTAAGTAGTAGTAGTAGTAGTAGTGAAAATTATGCTAACAAATGATCATGGTTTTGGTACAGCGTAAATTGCTATTTCTGTCAATGTTCCTTAGTCAACCTACTACCTGCTTCGATGCCAAACAGACCACACATTTTAACTCTCAGTATATGAAGGCTCTTGCCTCTAAAACTACAGTAGTAGTAGTAGTAGCAGAAGTAGTAGTAGTAGTAGTAGTGAAAATTATGCTAACAAATGATCATGGTTTTGGTACAGCGTAAATTGCTATTTCTGTCAATGTTCCTTAGTCAACCTACTACCTGCTTCGATGCCAAACAGACCACACATGTTAACTCTCACCATATGAAGGCTCTTGCCTCTAAAATTACAGTAATAGTAGTAGTAGTAGTACTAGTAGTAGTAGTGAAAATTATGCCAACAAATGATCATGGTTTTGGTAGAGCGTAAATTGCTATTTCTGTCAATGTTCCTTAGTCAACCTACTACCTGCTTCGATGCCAAACAGACCACACATTTTAACTCTCAGTATATGAAGGCTCTTGCCTTTAAAACTACAGTAGTAGTAGTAGTAGCAGTAGTAGTAGTAGTAGTAGTAGTGAAAATTATGCTAACAAATGATCATGGTTTTGGTACAGCGTAAATTGCTATTTCTGTCAATGTTCCTTAGTCAACCTACTACCTGCTTCGATGCCAAACAGACCACACATTTTAACTCTCAGTATATGAAGGCTCTTGCCTCTAAAACTACAGTAGTAGTAGTAGTAACAGTAGTAGTAGTAGTAGTAGTAGTAGTGAAAATTATGCTAACAAATGATCATGGTTTTGGTACAGCGTAAATTGCTATTTCTGTCAATGTTCCTTAGTCAACCTACTACCTGCTTCGATGCCAAACAGACCACACATGTTAACTCTCAGCATATGAAGGCTCTTACCTCTAAAACTACAGTAGTAGTAGTAGTAGTAGTAGTAGTAGTAGTAGTAGTAGTAGAAGTGAAAATTATGCTAACAAATGATCATGGTTTTGGTACGGCGTAAATTGCTATTTCTGTCAATGTTCCTTAGTCAACCTACTACCTGCTTCGATGCCAAACATACCACACATGTTAACTCTCAGCATATGAAGGCGAAGGCTCTTGCCTCTAAAACTACAGTAGTAGTAGTAGTAGCAGTAGTAGTAGTAGTAGTAGTAGTAGTGAAAATTATGCTAACAAATGATCATGGTTTTGGTACAGCGTAAATTGCTATTTCTGTCAATGTTCCTTAGTCAACCTACTACCTGCTTCGATGCCAAACAGACCACACATGTTAACTCTCAGCATATGAATGCTCTTGCCTCTAAAACTACAGTAGTAGTAGTAGTAGTAGTAGTAGTAGTAGTAGTAGTAGTAGTGAAAATTATGCTAACAAATGATCATGGTTTTGGTACGGCATAAATTGCTATTTCTGTCAATGTTCCTTAGTCAACCTACTACCTGCTTCGATGCCAAACAGACCACACATGTTAACTCTCAGCATATGAAGGCTCTTGCCTCTAAAACTACAGTAGTAGTAGTAGTAGTAGTAGTAGTAGTAGTAGTAGTAGTAGTAATAGTAGTAGTAGTAGTGAAAATTATGCTAACAAATGATCATGGGTTTGGTAGAGCGTAAATTGCTATTTCTGTCAATGTTCCTTAGTCAACCTACTACCTGCTTCGATGCCAAACAGACCACACATGTTAACTCTCAGCATATGAAGGCTCTTGCCTCTAAAACTACAGTAGTAGTAGTAGTAGTAGTAGTAGTAGTAGTAGAAGTGAAAATTATGCTAACAAATGATCATGGTTTTGGTACAGCGTAAATTGCTCTTTCTGTCATTATTTTCAAGATCATCTTCACATCTAAAGGTCGGTTTTCATTTGGAGTTGACGATCAGAGTTTGCATTCAAAAGAAAAGTAAAGAAATAAAAATAATATTCTTATTTTTTTATTTAGAAACTGTTATAGTAAAGAGGAAAATATCTTTCTTTAGATTGATGTTTTAATTATTTCAGTATGTCAAAGAGTAGCCTGAGGATCTTGTATATATGGGAGAAAAGTGTCCGTAGAAATTAGCTTCTATTTTCTAATTAATGAGAGAGAGAGAGAGAGAGAGAGAGAGAGAGAGAGAGAGAGAGAGAGAGAGAGAGAGAGAGAGAGAGAGAGAAATATTACGTTATGAATGAAAAAAAAACATAATCCTAAAGAATAATGAAATCATCCAATTGTAATTATTTAGATTCCACTTTACAAGTTTATAACCAGTCTCTCATTAATGGTGCTGTAAGCACTAGAATATGTACTTTCTAAAGTTGTGAATAAGTTATTATGTAAATTCCGTGAAGAGAAAGGGATGCAAATGAATGAAAAAAAAAAACCCTGCTTAATGAGGAGTTTTGAACATTAGATCATAATGAAAGTTTACATAAACACCGAATCTTGAAAGGAAAAATCCACAAGCTTATACCGTTTTAGGGAATTTTTCATTCACATTCAAATGAACTATAATTCACTGCACATAGGAATAAAGGTAAATGTATAGTTTATACATTTGTTGCTTTACGAAAAAATAATCTATTAGATCCATTTATACTTGATTATCTATTGGAAACAGGCAGTTGACGAGCTTATAGTTTTAATAAAAAAAAAAAAAAAAAAAATATATATACATATATATATATATATATATATATATATATATATATATATATATATATATATATATATATATATATATATATATATACTGTATATTTACTCGAATTTTTATGTTTCATACTGCAAGCATGCAGTTTCCTTAAAGTTGCATAAACATTGTAAAACTTGTGCCTGATTCATTATGAGAAAAAGAAAGTAAAGTAAAAGTAATTTTCTTGTGGATGGTTTTCTTGTGACTAACTAGAAAATCATCATTTGATTTTATTCAAGCTTAGTAAAAAGAAGTTAAAAAACAGGCAAGTAAAAGGTACACCGGGACATCACACAATTTATGAATTACGAAACCTTTCCATATACATGAGCTGTTTATCCATACATGTGCAAAGGCAGGGAGCAGGGCAGTCAGAAAATAATCAGTTTTGATAAGCTAAACTTACGGTTGAGTCCATTTTAACTAATTTTGTTCATCGTTAAGGTGTAGAGTATAGACTACATAGGTTTCTTGGGTTTCTAACCTTATGAATGTTTTTAGCTCTTTGTGATCGAAAGAATCTATAATTGTTATTATTGTCCTAAAACATTTTGCATTACATACCTTAATACATCATGAATTTTTTTTTTAAATATTAGATCAAAATTTTATTATTATTATTATTATTATTATTATTATTATTATTATTATTATTATCATTATTATTATTATTAACTAAGCTACAACCTTAGGGTAAGGGCACCAACAGGAAAAAATAGCTCAGTGAGGAGAGAAAATAAGGAAATAAATAAACCATAAAAGAGGTAATGAACAATTAGAATTAAATATTTTAAGATCAGTAACAATATTAAAACAGATCTTTCAAAATTATATCAAACATAAAAAAAAAATAAAAGGAAGAGAAATAAGATAGAATAGTTAGCCCGAGTGTACCCTCAAGCAAGAGAACTCTACTCCAAGACCGTGGAAGACCATGCTACAGAGGCTATGGCACTACCCAAGAATAGAGAAGAATGGTTCAATTTGGAGTGTACTTCTCCTAGAAGAGCTGCTTACCATAGCTAAAGTCTCTCTTCTACCCTTACCAAGAGGAAAGTAACCACTGAACAATTACAGTGCAGTAACCCCTTGAGCGAAGGAGAATTGTTTTGTAATCTCAGTGTTCTAAGGTGTCTTAGGACAAAGGTGAACATGTAAAGAATAGGTCAGACTATTCGATGTATGTTTGGCAATGGAAAACTAAGCCGTAACCAGAGAGAGGGATCCAATGTCAAAGGACCCAATAACTCTCCAGCAGTGGTCTCTCAAAGGGTGGCTGATGCCTTTGCCAAACGTCTACTCTTCGTTTTCAGTTTACCACATGCGTCCTCACACCTTTTCCACTCTGAAGGACTTTGCCCAAAAATAGATGAGGGATCCAATGTCAAAGGACCCAATAACTCTCCAGCAGTGGTCTCTCAAAGGGTGGCTGATGCCTTTGCTAACCTACTACCCTTCGTGTTCAGTTTACCACATGCCTCCTCACACCTTTCCACTCTGAAGGACTCTACCCAAAAATAGTTTTCGCACAATGAATATTCTTGAGGCAGTCTTTCTCCGAAAGTTGAAATTGTGAAGTGCTTGTTAGCGAAAGTAGGTCTTCTCCTCCTTGCTCATGCATGACTCTC
>NC_090746.1:120985195-120992695 GCF_036898095.1 Palaemon carinicauda | reverse complement strand
CAATATTACAATCAGTATAAATCCCAAAGGGGAATAAACAAAGCCTTCGCCTCCCTTTACATGAAAGAATGGAATGTTTTATTATTTTTATCATATTGTTCGATAAAATCTGATATCGTTATGTACGAAGAGGTGAAATAATTTTCTAAAATATAACTCAATAGAATATAACTGAATCGTAAAGGAAATTTAAAATATGTGATAGAAATTCAAGGCTTCATGAAATATAAACGTTAAAAATATCATAAAAAGGACAAAATTGTTTCTGTAGAGAAATTACTTTCAAATGGTGGTGTGAAACGAAATGCAATTAACATAATAGCTTAAGGTGTTTTCTCTTTCCCTTTTAATAAATACTGACTATTTGATATATATATATATATATATATATATATATATATATATATATATATATATATATATATATATATATATATATATATATATATATGAAATAATCAGTGCCTGTGTCAGTTCATGAGATTATTTTTACATTGACATTTTTTTTATATAGGAAAAAGATGAACTTATGTACCGAAAACGTTAAATACATAAAATTAGAATTTCAAGAAATAGAATTGAGGTAAAATGGCTTTATAATAAAATATTCATGTTAACTAACATTGAGGACGATATTATTTACTTTATCTAAAAAAGAAGAAAAATAGTAATATTTGACAGTGCCTTCTTTTAAAGATAACGTTCGAAAATTAAAGTATTTCTATATTTCTATCAATTACTTTAGAATTTTATGTTCCATTCAGCATTTAATCATCAGCGCAGTGAAGCCAGAAACTTTGAATTTATATATTTATAAATATTTATGAGGAGATGAGAATTACTGAAATAGCTGCTAAAAATGATTTGGCTGTAAATTTTCTGACTATATCTACATTATATTTAGACCCTTTTTAAACTAAAATTAATTCTAACGACAAAAGAAGTATAGATGAAGACTCAACATTGTCGCTGGATACAGCTATTTTTGGAAGATGAATTACAGAGAATAATTTGAGAGTATTTCAAACGAAGCATGTAGATCCATCATCGTATTTTCCAGATCTTAGTGACATTTTGAAATATGACTTGTTATTTTCCAGATAAATGACAAGGAAATGCTATACGTAGAATCACTTCAGAACTTATTTATTATTAATGCAAGACCTAATGACTGTTTTTGTTTTAAAAAACTGTAGATGTCTGACAACATCTATTCCTGGACTCTTACTGTTTTAAAAACGGATGTAATGACGCAAAGGAGTGATATTACGGTCACCAACCCGTAAAACATAATAACAAAGTAAATACGGCTGAAAAAAAGGATATTTTTTACAAAGAATTTCCGATTAAAATTACAGTTTGTTTTCTTTAAACAGAGTGAGTGATATTACGGTCACCAACCCGTAAAACATAATAACAAAGTAAATACTGCTGAGAAAAGTATATTTTTTACGGAGAATTTCCAATTAAAATTACGTTTTTTTTTTCTTTTAAACAGAGTGGGTTGATGATCAAATGAAAATTAATAGAAAAGTGTAATACGGAAAATGTCTTTTGAGCAATTATGTTAAGAGAAGGGCATCAATTGAATATTTGGTGTTCATTTAAACATTTTAACCTTGTCATTGTTTACATATGCTGATGTCAGGATTATTGGTTTAATCTAAACTTGGGATCATAGGGTAGGTTACCTATTAGGTAAATATTTGTAGTATATAGTGAAAATTTCTGGTATTGAGGCGAATAACGACACCGATATGATGAATAATAATACCATTGCTAACAATTACACACGATATTGCTCTATAGAGATTGATAACAATATAACATTTTATTATTATATGTGTGCTTAACCTCACTTCGTATTCACGACACAATCATTTGTGTCGTTTCATTAAATAGTTGGAGAATATGGACGGAGACACTAAGGTTTGTTCAAAATGGATCTTTATGCGAATTGAGCACTTTAATACACACACACACACTCACACACACACACACACACACACACACACACATATATATTCATGGACAAATCAACTTTGCCTCTTATTAAAGGTTATATGTGACGTCAGGAAATCCGTTTTTATGAATTAATATAAAATCAATGGTTAAAGGACATTCTACATTACTAATAAATGACAATATCTATATATCCTTCAAATTATTACGATTATTTTTGAGTAATCAGACTCGATCTGTTTTTTATTCATTTTATTTCTTGAAGAAATTTTCTATGATAAATACTAACTGATTAACAATATTATTCTTTATGTATTCCATATATCCATTGCAAATGTATATAGAAGTAAATATAGATATAAATGTATATTCATATAAAGTTACTTATATACATATATAATAGAAAATTGTGCTCTTTTTCCTGTTGGAGCTCCAGGGCTTATAGTATCTTGCTTTTTCAACTAGGGTTGTAGCTTAGCAAGTAAAAATATATATATCTATATATATGTATATATGCACATATATATACATATCTATCTATCTATCTATCTATATATATATATATATATATATATATATATATATATGTATATACACACACACACACACACACATATATATATATATATATATATAAATATATACATGTATATGTATATATATATATATATATATATATATATATATATATATATATATATAAATATATACATGTATATGTATATATATATATATATATATATATATATAGGCCTATGTATAGGGTTATATATTATCAAGTAATATTTTATATATATATATATATATATATATATATATATATATGTATGCATATATATGTATATATATGTATGTATATATATATAAATATACATATATACATATATATATATATATATATATATATATATATATATATATGAATATATATATATATATATATATATATATATATATATATATATACGTTATATATATGTATTTATATTTATTTATATATATGTATATATGTGTATATATGTACATATATATATATATATATATATATATATATATATATATATATGTATATATAAATATATATACATATATATATATATATATATATATATATATATATATATATATATATATATACATATATATATATATATATATATATATATATATATATATACATGAATATAAATATAAATATAAATACAAATATACAAGTGTCAATCAAAAATGAAATGGCAAAGGTATTTTTCAATGCTTTCGCTTGTTTAATCACGGACGTGATAAAATACATCAAAGCTCTCGGTAATACATTCTACATTTTATTTTTCTGTTACTTTTGATTAGACTGCAATGATGTGCAATTTTTTATATTTTCATACTGTATATAAATGTATGTATATATATATATATATATATATATATATATATATATATATATATATTTATATATATATATATATATATATATATATATATATATATATATATATATATGTATGTATATATATGTATATAATATATATATATATATATATATATATATATATATATATATATACATATATATATTTATATATATATGTATATAATATATAGATATATATATATATGTATATATATATATATATATATATATATATATATATATATACATATATATATTTATATATATATGTATATAATATATAGATATATATATATATGTATATATATATATAGATATATATATATATATATATATATATATATATATATATATATACATATATATGTATCTATCTATCTATATATCTATCTATCTATCTATATATTTATCTATATATATATATATATATATATATATATATATATATATATATATATATGTATGTATGTATATATATATATATATATATATATATATATATATATATATATATATATATATATATATACAAAAAGTACATTATGATGCATCCCCAAAGGCTTGTTGATTGAAGTGCCTTATCAAATGTATGTCAAAGGTCCTATTTTAGACAATAAAATTTGGCATAGTTTGGGTTTATGATTATTCAAATAGTAAAGACTGTAGAGGCATATTATCTTAATTATAAAACATGTTTAATTATCAGTTTATCTAATGTATAACAGATGAAATAACTTAATAACTAATTAGAAGGATAGAATTAAAAGCACAGGTCGTACGAAGAATTAGAAGAACATAGGTCATAGTTAATTAATGTCAGTGACGGAGGTAAGATCTGGTTACTCTTAAATGTTCTAAGAGAGGTAACCTAAGAACTTTCAATTTATCAATGCAATTAGTATTCTATTTAAATTATTATTATTATTTTTATTATTATTATTATTACTATTACTATTATTATTATTATTATTATTATTATTATTATTATTATTATTATCCAAGCTACAACCCTAGTTGGAAAAGCAAGATGCTATGAGCCCAGGGGCTCCAAAAGGGGAAAAATAGCCCAGTGAGGAAAGGAAATAAAGAAATAAATAAATGAAGAGAACAAATTAACAATAAATCATTCTAAAAAAGTAACAACGTCAAAACAGACATGGCTTCTATGAACTATTAACAACATCAAAAACAAATATGTCATAAATAAACTATAAAAAGACTCATGTCCGCTTGGTCAACAAAAATGCATTTGCTCCAACTTTGAAATTTTGAAGTTTTAGTATGAATGTTTTAGATGACGAGGTCATTTAGACTGAGCTAATTAAGATATAGTCTGATTAAGTATCCAAATTGTATCATAATATTCATATAAACTACTAGCTATATTACGAATGGTAACATAGGTTCTCGCAAACATCAACATGTTAATTATAGCTTCGACGGTGGGAAAAATATTACATAATTGAAATGACGGTAGTTTTTAAACATGACAAATGCTCAACTTTTCTCAAAATATCAACTTTAACTATGCATAATTTACTCCTAGATTATCTGCATATATTTATTTGGAATAAATCTTATTAATACATTTATCTTATAATGATACATACTTGTATATTTTATTTGTATTTGAAAGTTTTAGAGATTATATCTCAATTATATCAATGTGCTCTATTCATAAGCTAGTTCACTTTATATCTCAAGCTACAAAAAAAAAAAAGTAAGAAATCATCTCAAAACACAGCTTCATGATGTTTAAACACTACAGAACATTTCTTGATTATAAAATATTCTAATACCTTTTTTGGTTTGCGAATTGCCAAGCATCATTTGTCAATATCTATACGATAAAAAAAAAAAAAAAAAAAAAAAAAAAACAAGGACTATTTTTAGCCAATGGAAATTTCATCAAGAAATAAATTCATAGAATAAAATAACTTTTTTGGTTTGTGAATGGCCAAGCATCATTTGTCAATATCTATACGATCCCCCCCAAAAAAAAAAATCACAAGGAGGAATATTTTTTACCAATGGAAATTTCATCAAGAAATAAATTCATGGAATAAAATAACTTTTTTGGTTTGTGAATTGCCAAGCATCATTTGCCAATATCTATACGATCCCTGCAACTCCCCCAAAAAAAAGAAAAATATCACAAGGAGGACTTTTTTACCAATGGAAATTTCATTACGAAATAAATTCATGGAATACACGAATCCAAAAAAACAGTTCGTTTCGAAAAGTACTTTCCTAGATTATTTTATCCCTAAATATGTATATTGACCAATAAAGCAAATGTGACATGAAAGCGAGAGTAAAACAGCAAACGGGAACGTATGTATTAGCATTTGTTGTTTCCAAATGATGCCAAAAAAAATCACAAGGAGGACTATTTTTTACCAATGGAAATTTCATCAAGAAATAAATTCATGGAATAAGATAACTTTTTTGGTTTGTGAATTGCCAAGCATCATTTGTCAATATCTATGCGATCCCTGCACCCCCCACCCCCCCCACCCCCCCCCCAAAAAAAAAAAAAAATCACAAGGAGGACTTTTTTACCAATGGAAATTTCATTAAGAAATAAATTCATGGAATATACGAATCCTTTTGAAAAGTACTTTACTAGATTATTTTATCCCTAAATATGTATATTGACCAATAAAGCAAACATGACATGAAAGCGAGAGTAAAACAGCAAACGGGAACGTATGTATTAGCATTTGTTGTTTCCAAATGATGCCGAAATATAGAGCCAACACGCGGGGTTTTTCTTTTGGCGTAGCACACATGAATGAAAACGAGACGTATAATATTATCCCCGGCTGTTAACAACGTGCAGGTCAAAGGCCTCTTGCTCTGCATGGGGGCATGAATATTTAAACGCATAAAGATGCAATCTATTTGGACGCTTTGAAGTCCGAACTCCGGACGAGGAAAAAAGTGAGACCAAGGGCGAATTCGTATTCTTTGTGTTACTACGCTTCGCCTGGTATTGATAATGGAATGAAAGAAGAAGGAAAAAAGAGGAGTCTCTGTGATGTTTCAATAGATATGCAAATGGCTGGAAGAATAAACAAACATTTGTAAAGAGAAAATGAGTTAACACTCAATTGATTATATGAATACCGCTGTTATTAGGTTTTCTCAAAGGATAAAAAAAAATAATTTACTTTCAGAGAAATGAGTTGACACTCAATTGATTATATGAATACCGCTGTTATTAGGTTTTCTCAAAGGATAAAAAAAAATAATTTACTTTCAGAGAAAATGAGTTAACACTCAATTGATTATATGAATACCGCTGTTATTAGGTTTTCTCAAAAGGATAAAAAAAAATAATTTACTTTCAGAGAAAATGAGTTAACACTCAATTGATTATATGAATACCGCTGTTATTAGGTTTTCTCAAAAGGATAAAAAAAAAAATAATTCACTTTCAGAGAAAATGAGTTAACACTCAATTGATTATATGAATACCGCTGTTATTAGGTTTTCTCAAAAGGATAAAAAAAAAATAATTTACTTTCAGAGAAAATGAGTTAACACTCAATTGATTATATGAATACCGCTGTTATTAGGTTTTCTCAAAAGGATAAAAAAAAAAAATCATTTACTTTCAGAGAAAATGAGTTAACACTCAATTGATTATATGAATACCGCTGTTATTAGGTTTTCTCAAAAGGATAAAAAAAAAAAATTCACTTTCAGAGAAAATGAGTTAACACTCAATTGATTATATGAATACCGCTGTTATTAGGTTTTCTCAAAGGATAAAAAAATAATTTACTTTCAGAGAAAATGAGTTAACACTCAATTGATTATATGAATACCGCTGTTATTAGGTTTTCTCAAAGGATAAAAAAAAAAATTACTTTCAGAGAAAATGAGTTAACTCAATTGATTATATGAATACCGCTGTTATTAGGTTTTCTCAAAGGATAAAAAAAAATAATTTACTTTCAGAGAAAATGAGTTAACACTCAATTGATTATATGAATACCGCTGTTATTAGGTTTTCTCAAAGGATAAAAAATTAAAAAAAAAAAAAAAATACTTTTTGTTAACGCTGACGATTATTGCAAGTGTTATAGAATCATAAGTAATTCGTAGTTCCTTTCTTCTCTCACTTT